>NC_057798.1:526081658-526104620 GCF_018294505.1 Triticum aestivum
GGGGGACCTCTTGACGTGGACCATCACAGAAAATGATCTTTGGCGACGTTTCATGCTTTTTCACCAATGTTTTTGTCACTTAATGAAGCAGATTTTGTAGTGAATCGCTTTCATTTTCTTCTTCTTTTGTAGCCTACATGTAGATGTGGTCTGATATGACTTTGCTATTTAATGACGTATTTTTATGTGTGTGAGTTTATGTTGGCTATGCGCCTCCTACTTATATGGAATGTGACTCATTGTGTTTTTGTTCTCTTGATGCTTTACTTTGAGACAACAAAATCCACCATTTACGAGAAAAATGTCCTGAAAATTTCAGTTTTAACTGGACACCCAACCGGAAATCCTCGGTTAATCGTTTAGTTGATCTTGAAAATTTCAGTCCTAACTCCGGTTTTCATATTGCACTAACCGAGCTTAAAACATAAAAAAATCGCTAAACGTAATTTCGGTTTTCATATATTGCACCAAGAGCATCTATAACCGGACTCATATCCGTCCCAAACGACCGGGCGGGTTGTCTGATCATTGTCCGAACGAAAAATTGCCATCCAAATTGATGACCCGTATCCATCCCAAATGCGCGGACTAACCGACACTCAGCATATCCATCCCATTTGTGGGGCCGATATGCGGATGCCCGGACATGCCCGCCACATCGGATCCAGCCCACTCTCGCCCACCAAGATCCCACATAAATTGAACCCTATCCACTCTAGCGCCCTCCGCCCACAAGCTCTTTCCCGGCCATCTCCCGCCTTCTCTAGCATGGTGGGCAGTGGATCCGAGTCCTACACCTCCCGATCCGTTGACCCGAAGCTCGTCCCGCGCGGCCCCAAGGAGGAGATGGTGTCCGCCTTGCGCTCCGCCGCTCCCGGGAGGAGTCCGCCCGAAGGCAGCACTCGGGCTCCATCCGGCGGGAACCAGTTGCGTCCGCTTAAATGAAGCATGAATCCGGCCCCATGGCAGGTTTGGCTGCCTCGCCGGAGGCGGTGCGGCCCGTCAGGCGTCCCAACGCCATGGCAGATGCGCAACCCCTTCATTGGCGCGTGGAATCGGGCTACCACATGTCGGGCTCAAGTATTGCGCGGCATGCTCACCATGTAAGGCAGTGCGCGTGACAGCCCTTACGCCAGGCATCGACGAGACGGATTCACACTCTCCGACGCCGCATATGGTGCCCGACAACACCTGTTGCCACAACCAAGTCGTGGTGGACGTGGCCGGCTTTGACCACTACGGATCCATCACCGACCTCACATTCACTGGCGATGTGTAGGGCACAGACTCCGACGAGGAAGAGTAGGGCATGGGAGACGACGATGCCACGAGTCTCGTGAGTTGGTGCGTGACTCGTGTGCTACTCTACCTCGTTGAGAACCGAACCAACATTTGGGTCAAAGCAGCCAACCACCGAACACGGGCACGACGGAGCCGGACAGGCTCCGCTTTAGATTAGGTTTCACGCGCATGTAATTGTATGGATTTGAAAATTCATAATTGAAGTATCTTAGTTGGAAAAAGGATTTTTAGGATGTTGTCCGGTCGCTCTCCGCATCCGTGGATGTTTGGGAGACGAAATCTGGAAGTTGTAGTTGTAGATGCTCTAACCGTGTTCAGACTCGCCGAAATTCACCAATCGAGATCTCGGTTTGTGCAGAACACCCGCTGCTGTGCTGGCCTTGCTACTTTTCCAAACTGGTGCTTGGCGGGAAATCTCCTCAAATCTCCCTCCAATTCCTCAACTCCGTCCCCCACCCGCAAGGCCCCAACCCACCGCCCCGCACCACCAATTCCGTCATCAGCGATGTACTCTTCCCTCCACGCCGCCGATTCCGATTCCGACGACTCCCTCCTCTCCGACGTATCCGCCTCCCCGACTCGCCGGTGCTCACCAGCACCTCGCCCGGCACCGTCCAAGCACCGTCCCACGCCAGATCCCACATCAAAACCCAAACGCAAGCCCAAACCCAAGCCCAAGCCCGTACCCTGCTCTACCTCCGCCCCCGCCTCCGCCTCCGCGCCTCCGATCCGCGCCGCCGCCCTCTCCGACCCGCACGGCCTCGCGGCGCGCATCGCCCCGGGGTCAGCGCTCACCGCCAGCGCCAGCACAGTCTCCTTCTCCTCCTTCCGCCGTCTCGTCCAGTCTCGCAACCTCTCATTCGAACCAGCCGCCGCATTCACGAACCCCACCCCCGCGCCCGAGGTCGAGCCTGAGCCTGAGCCCGAGCCCGCGGAGATACCAATCGCCGAGCCGTCCCCGCCCCCGGCAGTCACCCACCCGCCGCCGCAGCTCAGGCCCAAGCGGGTGCACCCCAACTCGGTGTCGGAGGCCCCTGCGGCCGCGGTTGAGCAGCCGAAGCGGCCGAGAGGGGACCCCGCGGGCAACTTCGTTCGGCTCAACATCAATGGGTACGGCCGGAAGAAGTCGTTCAAGTCGCAGGCCAGGCGCCCGACGAAATACCGCTCCTGGAAGCGGCAGCAGCCCGGCGGTGGAAAGGCCCGGGCAGGTGCCGATGAGGAAGGGGATTTCGTGGCGGAGGCGCTCCTCGAGCGGGAGAAGAATGCGGCGGGAGGTGATGACGGTGTTCTCAAGATTGTTGAGGTAGCCAGAGAGGATCCGTCCGAGCAGAATCTCGAGAGTTTGCTCAGGAAGGTGTTTGGTTATGATTCATTCCGCGAGGGTCAGCTTGAGGCCATCCAGAATGTAGTTGCAGGGGAGTCGACGGTGCTCGTGCTGCCCACCGGCGCGGGCAAGTCACTGTGCTATCAGGTTTGCAGCCAAATTTGAGTTATTGGTTTGTTATAGGCCAGTTCTGACATGATCTTGATGCTACTTTTCAGTTGCCTGCTATGATTTTGCCTGGACTGACACTGGTGGTGAGCCCATTGCTGTCCTTGATGGTTGATCAATTGAGGAAGCTCCCTGCATTTCTCCCAGGAGGCCTTCTTGCGAGTAGTCAGGTAAATGCAAAAGTTTATATGCTTGCTGCTAGTCCTACTCATTATTGTTTTTTAATATAAGTGTTATATTGTTTTATTCGTTCAGACGAGTGATGAGTTTCATGGAACATTACGGCTGTTGCGTGCAGGGGAAATAAAGGTACAGCTTTCTTAAGCGTCATTTCTGAACAGACCACTCTTGCATCAACAACTATCTGCTTTGATTTTGCCTTATCTAGAGAATCATCGCTGCATACCTTGCAAATTCTATTTCAACACAATATATTTTGTTGATGTAGTAACAAGAATATGGATTTGAGAAACAACAATTCGTCTTAAATTTGGAATATGAGCCCAATTGTCCTCACATGTTTTGCAGTAGTGACGTTAACCTGTATTTTGCTTCATTTTTCTGAGATAGCTTCCATTGTTTATCAGGTTCTTTTTGTTTCCCCTGAGAGATTCTTGAATGAAGAATTTCTGCAGATATTCAGGGACACACTCCCAATATCTCTTGTGGTCATTGATGAAGCCCATTGCATTTCTGAATGGTGAGTTTATATTTCATCTTAGTTCAGCTGAGAACACTAGATACTTGTTTACAGTACCGAGAAAGGCTTCCGCCCCGCTTTATATATAAAGCAAAGATCACCAACGGCCCGATACAAATGCACGCCACCACAACAAACGCACACCCCAAAGGCAGGATACACAGGCGCTTAGAGCAGCAACACCACCCCTATCTACTTGTTTACAGTTGGCACTGCAATCTATCTTCGCAGTTGATTTCCTGGATACAAAAATAACAAGCTGAAAGAGGTGATCTAGGATGGTACTGGTTTTAAATTGGTCAAATAAGTGGCCAGTCACAGTTACCAGCTATGCGAATACAACTGAGCAAGATAACAACAAATCTATTTTAGACACATATCATTGACTAGGTAAGAAATACTCAACAAAATTTGAATCACATAATCAGATGGGGTGGACCGATGCACCGATAAGAAAGCTATCATCTATCTTGGACTTCATTGATATGATTAATGTTGCTATCTTAATATTAATGCTTCCTTTAGCTTTCACATAAGCAAATGCTAAATTGCTAATAACCATTTACTTTCGATTTTAAATTAGTTCTGCCATTAGACTGCATGGCGATATTTTTTCTGCTCTACCACTCTTTATCCATGCTTGCGTTTACTTTTTGTGATACATTCAGCTAGTTTCATTGCTTTGTTTTCATACTCTATTATGTACTTGCTGTTCATTTTGTAGTGTTAGTGTATCTAAGTTCATGATCTAATCTTTCATTTTTCCCAAATGGACAGGTCTCATAATTTTAGACCTTCATATCTAAGGCTTCGAGCATCACTACTTCGGAGAAAGCTTAATATTCAATGTATTCTTGCAATGACTGCAACTGCAACAACTCAAACCTTGCAGGAGATAGTTAATGCCTTAGAAATTCCATCTGGTAATCTCATCCAGACATCTCAAATTAGGGAAAATCTAAAGCTGTCTATCAGCATGAGTGATAACAGGTAGTTTACTCATCCTTGTTACCAGAGTCTATTTAATATGGTATATATTTGAAATAAGGCAAATGAGATATGACGCATTATATTGTGTCACAGGCTGAAGGATTTAATGTTGCTATTAAAGTCTCCCCCTTTTGTCAATATGAAAAGTATTATCGTCTATTGCAAATTTCAGGTTAAACTTTCTCAACCTAAAGATGGTTAACACACCTGTCCAGCTGTTATTTGATACAATTCAATACTGCATATATAACCTTTTTCGTGTTATCTTGAACAGACAGAAACGGATTATGTTTGTAAGCACTTGTGTGATAACAACATTAATGCCAAGGTTGGCATTCCATCTTTAGCTTGTTATGTGTTAGCCGCGCATACTTTTTATCTATGACATTTTCTATTTTTATAGAGCTACCATAGTGGACTTTTGATGAAAAAGAGGAGCCGGGTACAGGAGCTGTTCTGCTCTAACAAAATAAGAGTGGTATATGCTTGCTTACGTAGTTCCTCGGTTTTCTATTTTATAAGTTGTATTATGTAGGCCAGGTGTCTAACTTTGTTTTTTCCGCCTTGAGGAAGGTTGTTGCAACTGTGGCGTTTGGCATGGGTCTTGATAAGAGTGATGTCGAAGGGGTATGATTATATCCACATAATTATTTTCAATTACATCTGAAAACAAGAAATATTTCAGTGTTCTTTCAAATGCGCAGCTCATAACTAAAGTAAAATAATAATTTGCTGCTAACTTGGACTGATACAAGCATTCTTTCCTTAGGTGATCCACTATAGGTTGCCAGAAAGCCTTGAAGAGTACATACAGGTAAGAACTTCATGATGTCATATACACTTCTCCATTCTACTATCTTCTAGAACATATGGATATGCTCTTTCAGGAAACTGGACGTGCTGGAAGGGATGGACGGTTATCACACTGTCACCTTCTTTTTGATTCAACAACATTCTATAAGATTCGCAGTCTTTCACACAGGTGAATTAATTTTCTATATTATTTGTTCTCTCATCTGTATATTTCCTGTGAAATGACTCTAAGAAACCCCTTTCGGCAGCGATGGCATTGATGAATATGCAATGAGCAAATTTCTTAACCAGATATTCTCCTCTGGCAACACGATGGGGTGCATCTGTTCCTTCCCTAAAGAGTCTACTTCACGCAAGTTTGATATAAAAGAAGAGGTTTGTGCCTGTCCCATCAGCCCATGTAGTTTGTTTTCTCATTCACACATTTACCAGTGCTTAGAAAGTCCCCTCACAACCTTACACTATATCGAGTTAATTTGATACATTTCTGCACTTGACAGACATACCATGGAGGTTAGTGGTTGTTTGATGTCACATACAAATTTAACTATTTCCATTATAATAAATTGGATTTGCTACCTTAAATGACGGTTTTATATCTGTATTTTAGAGATGCTATCTAGCATTCATATCAAAACATCATAGACAATATTTCTTGGTCTTCTGTCTCAAGAAAATCTCAATGTTTAATCTAGGGACTAGAGCAGTTGTTCCCAAGAACAAACCAGGATCATCATTCTAAACCTTTTCTCTGAAGCAAGTAGTACCTTTGTGATATTTTCATGTCGCCTGGACATTGGCACGGTCTCTAATACACTTGTTTGACCATTACATTTTTGAACTGTACGGTACAATGACCTAGGAAGAAAATATAAAAAAGTAATGACATAAACTACTTTTGAGAACTAGCCATGACAAGGGTGCATGGAAGCTTGCTATCCATGTGCCAGAACCATGAGTTGGTTGCGAGATCTTATGGGTTTCACCTCTAGCCTACCCCAACTTGTTTGGGACTAAAGGCTCCGTTGTTGTTGTTGTTGTTGTTGTTGTTATAAACTACTTTTGACAAATCTACTGTTTTTCCCTGCGAGAGTTGTTTTGACCTAAATTTATCTACATAAAAACCAATTGTTGCTAGTTATATGGAGTAAAGTATGTAGAGGTGCCCTTTCCTTCTAACTTTTGAACAGTAGTGATTTATTTGAAATTTTCCTTTTTCCCTAGGAATAACTTCATTTGCTTTGCTTTTAAACTTCCTGTAAGCATTTTGGTTACTTTTTGAATAATCTGAATTGTTGGATGATCCAGCTAATCTTCAGATGAGATGATTCTCCTTGCAATTTCTCACTGTAGGTGCTTTTAACAGTCCTCACACAGCTGGAAATTGGTGAGGAGCAATATCTCCATTTACTTCCTCAGTTCAGTGTTACCTGCACACTGTATTTTCACAAGGTATATTCTTATCCAGTGATCTGAGGTTTGCACCATTTGAACCAAATTTTTTCTTAGTGTGCTCAGCTGAGGACCATGGTATGTGTCCAGTAATCAATGGTTAATCCACAGTTGTTTGACAACATTGTGACCTTCGCACATGATTACCATGCACATCCCATGTTCATTGTTCTTTTCATAAGATATTATACTTTTCTCCTTTTCTTTTAACTTCTCTTTTTTCGCTGAATTGTATTGCTACAGACATCCCCGCAACTGCTTGCTGACAAGGATATACTACTTAGATCAATTCTAAATAAGTAAACGTTCCCTCTACTTCTGTTTTGAAGTGCTCTTCTGAACTTGCTGCATCTCTCTAAGACTGATTCTGTATGGAAAAGCAGGTCTGAAATGAAGGATGGCAGTTATGTCTTCGAAGTACCAAGAGTAGCTAATGATATGAGGATCACAATGAATGAAGTGTTTGATCGTTTGCAAAAGCTAAAGGTTTGCCTGAACAAAACGCCATTTTTTCCAGTTAGAGTGGTGTTTTCGAGGTGTCCATGAATTCCATGGTTATCATTTACTCCCTCCGTCCCATAATATAAGATGTTATTACATCCAATATGTGAGTATATTGGATGTAATAACGTCTTATATTATGGGACAGAGT
Source organism: Triticum aestivum (assembly GCF_018294505.1). Classification (NCBI taxonomy): domain Eukaryota; kingdom Viridiplantae; phylum Streptophyta; class Magnoliopsida; order Poales; family Poaceae; genus Triticum; species Triticum aestivum. The sequence continues at coordinate 526,089,060 of NC_057798.1, forward strand.
ATTTATGTTCAAATATGTGTCACTAAGCTTATCAAACAGCAAAACTGAAATTGCTTTTGAGCTGGATTCAGAATTTCACACTTACTTTCGTATTTCTTTTAGTTGAATCACTGGTTATATTTTGTTTGCTGCACATAAGGATTTAATTTCAAATACGTAGTAGGTAACCAGCTGGATGCTTCGATCTTTGTTCCTTTGTTTCCTGTAACTTTTTTCTCGAACACACATCAAAATGCTTGTCGTTGTCATTAAGAAGAGGATGGCCATGAAAATCAAACCAAAACAAAAACCTAAGCAAAGTACAATATGACAAAGAAAAGAGAAACCAACTAGGCTAGGTCAGGTTAGGCCAAAACTGAGACAACAGCTGATTCGACCTTTGTAACTTCGTTTTCTGTATTAGTTGCATTTTAGTACCTAACTCCCCCCATATTTCAAGAAGATTAACAGCTGGCTGTATTGTACGAGTACCTAGGTATGGGCAGTGTACTTAGTATAGTACCTAGCATCTGTAGCAACCGAGTAGTAACTGACAGTTGCTATGCCCCATGATTATGTTGCTACAGAAACCATGTCTGGCCTCAAGATGCGACCCAATAGAAGCAGTAGGACAGATGTACCGTTTATTTTGTTTTGCTTCCTTTTTTGCTATTGGTTTGCTTTTGCTTGGTTTTGTTGGCTGTATGAATGGTGGCATTTCAATGTTTTCTTCTAATGCAAAATGATGTGCTTTAGGTGCGTATTTGAGAGAAAAAATGTTGCTATAGAAACATATATGTTACACCCTCTGTTTCTAAATATAAGACGCCCCATTGGTTCAAGTTAAACTGCCAAACGTCTTATATTTAGGAGCAAGGTAGTAGATCATTTCAGCCCTGCTATGGATTGCAGTAATGTGCCACCAATAGTCATTGACTGCATTTGCTTTAGGTAACTGCTATACACACACTATTGCTAGAGAAAATGGGCACACTTGATATAGCCTAGATTTTCTGTTATGTATATTATGTTACTTATGATCACACTTCCATGTCCTAGCAAATATTTTCATTATCAGTTGTGCTGTGGCACTTGTTGCTTATCGCTGTTCTAGTGTAAGATCTTTTGGTCATGTAGTTACAGGCTTATGGCCTGGTATAGCTCGAGTGACTTGCTAAAATATTGTGCTTTTGGAATGATTCATCGTCTGTTCTCTATTGTCTTTATCCTGTTGCACCGCTTCTATGTTATGCTCCTTATGTTATGTGACATTTAATTATTTCTCTCTGTAAATCAGTTTTCAGGAGAACTATCTTATGAATTGAAAGACCCAGCCTACTGTTATATGATCTTAAAAAGGCCAGATGACTTGAACGCTCTTTCAGCAAATCTCACAAAATGGCTTTCTGAAGTAGAAAACTCAAAGGTGGTAAACAGTTTCTTAAGCTCTTCTAAATAAGTATATCTTGTCATACAATATTGTCCTTCAAACTATAGTTGCAGATCATCAGTTTATACATTGTATTTGTTAGAGGTAGTAAATCATGTACTCAATAGGCTTTTATAAATTATGTACTCAATAGGCTTTTATCAATGGTAATTTCGTCTCAGTTATTCATATTAACTGATTGCTGATGCTTGCTGTTTAAACAGATCAGGAAACTAGACGCTATGTTTGCTCTCGCGGACTATGCTGTCAAAGGTTGTAAAAAGATAGATGGCTGTTCTGGCTCCGAGCACACCCCATGCATCCAGAAGAGGATTATAGACTACTTCAGCAAGAAGGAAGGCACACCAGACGATGATTACTGTACTCCGCTCCGCAAGAGCAGGTTTGCGTGCTCTCTTCCCACATAACTCACCAGAGCATTTGCTTCTTGCGTTGTTCCGTGCTAAGTTTTATCTGACGGAACATTTGATTTTGCTTCCTGCAGCACGTTCTTGCAATCCGATATAAAGGTAAGAACTAACACCATGGTACATTTTCCACTGTGATTGGTAATCATATAACAGGCCCGCCTGACAATTTCTTCACTGTGCTGCCAGGTATTCCTCCAGAGCAATTCGTTTGCCAAATTCACCCCGAGGGCTGTCGCGAGGATTATGCATGGCATCTCCAGCCCGGCTTTTCCAGCTGCTACCTGGTCCAAAAACCACTTCTGGTCTCTCTCTTTCTCTGGACTCATTTTGTTATTTTTATGTATAGCTTGTCTTTCCACCGATTTAGCGCATGGCTGAAGTTTTTTTTTTCTGACAGGGGACGCTATATGGAGGTTGATTTTCCAGTGGTCATAGAAGCTGCCAAAGCAGAGCTTGTTAAATTCGTTGGGAAGGGTGAATAATCTACAAGCAAAGCAATCAGAACCGTTGTCTAAGGTCTTGTCAGGCTACAATGTACAGTACATACATAAGAATGAAGTTTGAAACCAGGAACCGGATAGAAATTTAACCAGAGAAGGTTCGTGCCCACTCCCATGTACACTCTCCAATACTCCCTCTGTTCACTTTTGTAAGACGTTTTAGACAGCTGAAAAATCGAACTGTTTAGCTGTTGTCTTAAATGTCTAAAACGTCTTACAAAATTGAACTGAGGGAGTAGTTGTTATCCCGTGTGCTGAAAGCTGATCGCCGTTGTTTCCATAAATTTGCAGAGGCGCTTGGAAAAAAAAGTGTTGGTAGCAGAGGGGACACCAGCCACGCCTCCGGTGTGAAGTATGTATGCAAGCAAACGCCGGCCTTTCAGTCAAGCTGTCTACATGGGGGTCTGGCCGTGTAAGATAGCGGGTCAGCCAGGATCAAAAGGCAGAAGCAGGGAGACATGAGACATTTCCTGATTAAAGAAACAAAGGGAAACCAGTGGTGTACTAGACGAGAGATGAGTTAGTAGTAATAATGTGCTAACTTGTAATCTTGATATACTACCAGCCATGTTGGAATATATTTACTTAGCAGCATCAGCCGAGTATATTTACCGCCGAGTCTTGGTCGCACTTGTTGGAGTTGACTGGCCAACCAATCAGCAGCTGGGCGGCTCCATTGCATGTTGCCGTTGTCAGCTCCGATCTGAGCATCGGTTGTGGGCAGCTTCATTGCATTGCTGCCGTCGCATATTCATTCGAATATGCTCCGGCTAGCACGGTGCGGGTCCTGGCAGCAGCGCGCCTCTATCATTTCTTGGTGCGAACCGATACCCATTCGTTGATCGTGCAGTACTACGAGCTTGAGGCGGTGCGTCGTGCGGCAGTGTTTGTCCGGTAGATCCACTTCTCAATTGATTGCGTCCCTCCCATCACTCCACCGGTGGGAGCGCACGGCTTTCGCTGGAACACCGTGTCCTGTGTGACGCGATCCGAACCATGGGGGCCTAGCCATGGTGTTTATCATGTCGCTTGCAGAAAGAGGCGATCGGTATATATACAATCAAATTGTAGATTTGCATCTTCCGACACGGCACGGGAGACAAAAGCGTGCACACAGCCATACCCAAACATACACGACACGGTGGCCGCAGACGAAATTGGCCAAAATCGGATGCTCAAAATTGAAATCGTAGCAGTGTCACGTTGCTGCATCTGGACCGCCGACCGACCGGCGGCCTCCCACTTCAAGCGACACGTAAGCCGGGTTGCTGTTGCATCGGTGAACACGTAGCTGTCTTTTAATTATGTGGGTTGATGCCGTACTCGAACCACCGGAACACTTCACGGCCGCGTGGCATATTCGCACGGCTCAAATCTATCGACCCGAAGCATATTCATTCACGAGTAATTGTTCATTCACCCACTCGCTATCTATCCTAGCCAGCCGTCTGTAACGGAGGGACCACGTCAGGCGGCCGGGCCCGTGCCGTTCCAACAGGGCAACGAACGACTCTCCCGTGTTACGGAATCCAACCCGAAAAGCAATATTCTGTGCTCGCGTCGGTCGATCTCTGTGGGCCGTAACCCCGAAGACTAGTAGAGGTAGCTCGGGCGGCGAGCATCCACGCACGCACGCACGCACGCAGAATTTACCGAAGCACACAGGAGGAGAACGAGGGAGGGAGAGGGGAAAAGCCGACGGCAGAAGAAGGAACGCGAAGCCATCCCCCCCGTCCCCTCCCGTTGCTTCCCCTCGCCCAACTCGAATCCTCTCCCCTCGCGCCGTGCCAGAGGGCTCCGCCGGAGATCGATCGAGGAGACGCGGCCCGAGCCGGAGATGGTCGCCGCCGTGGTGAACTACCCGCTCGTCGCGGGGCTCCTCGCCTTCGCGGTCGCGCAGTCCGCCAAGTTCTTCACCACCTGGTCAGCTGCCTGCACCCCTCCTCTCCTCTCCCCTGCCCCGCGTTACAGTTCCGGCCGAGGGTTTGGTTCCGCTCCTCGGGCTGCTGCTGCTGCTTGTGTGAGCATTGCGGAGCGCGTGTGACTTTGGTGGTCGCGAGTTTGTAGCTTGTCTGCTTAGCGCCAAGGTGAAGGGAGATTTGGATTCGAGACCTGCTAGGAATTGCATTTTACTAATTTTAGGCTGTTTTTTTCGTTTTAAATTCGGCGGATCAGTTTCCTAGCCTAATTGTTCGGCGGATCAGTTTCCTAGGCTGGTTACAGAAGCAGTAGGCTGTGGATCCCCGCCAAGCTTAGCGAGATCTTCCTCTTATTTCTGCGTTCCGCTTCGTTATGTTAGTACGATCTGCGCCAATTGCTTCTGTAACCAGATACTAGTATTCATGAACCACCCGCGGAATACTTTGTCAACGAGAGGCAATGGAAATGCCAGATATACCACGTGGTGTGAGAGTTACAGTCACCGAACTAGGACAAAAACATGCCAAAAAATAGTACTCCCTCCGCTTCCAAAATGTTCGAAGTTCTAGGTTTTGTCCTAAGTCAAACTTCTATAAGTTTGACCAACTTTGTAGAAAGATATGCTAATATCTACAGCATCAAATATATATAGTATGAAAACATGTGTTATGATGAATCTGGTGAAACTAATTTGATGTTGTAGATGTTGGTATATTTTTCTATAAATTTGGTCAAACTTTAAAGAAGTTTGACTTAGGGCAAACCTAGATCTTTGAAACGGAGGGAGTACTATACCTTTTTGGTATGGTTTTTGTCTAGAAGTAGTGGAGAGACACCCCTGGATCACATTACTGACAATCATGAGGTTTTAGTTATTAATATGAGAACATTTTATGGTTATTCGGATGGTTTGATGAGGCACTTAGAAGCCTAATTTTTTCACATTGATTCTGGTTCTGCTGCCAGATAAGGGCTGTATTTGTGATTGGTGAAGCAAATTTGTTGCATGTTTAATGCTAGAGGCCAGTTGGTTACATAATACTCCCTCCGTCCCAAATTAAGTGACTCAACTTTGTACTAACTTTGTACTAAAGCTAGTATAAAATTGAGTCACTTATTTTGGGACGGAGGGAGTACTATCTGTATTTCCTTACTTTGGTCCTAATGTCACTCAGATGTTTAATCAATGCTTTGTGATGTTCCTGCCCATAAATTATTTGCATTGGCTGCAAAGAGTGTCTGTTGGCAAAGTAAATAACGAAATTAACCCTTGATTTCCTGATAATTTAAGCAAAAATGGCTGGTACTAGACTATGAACATGAAGTGAGCCCTATCCTCAGTGGCGGCGCTAGCCTAATTCTAATCTTTTTCTTCATGAATATCAAAATTTTAAGAGGATCATGGACAATTTGTGATGTCAATTTACATCACCAATTGTGTGTAGAGCTGTCCCATATTGACATCACACATTCATAGGTTATGGACTTATCGCAAGTGCACACTACCATTTGCTGTCTCATGGAGCATATAATTCAAATAAGAAAACTAACTGTTTGGGGACCATTTGAACATGTGCAGACGCCTTTATTCGGTAAAAGGAGTTTTTATTGACTCAACAACATGCACACAGACCTGAATTTACATCAGGGCAAAAATTTGAGAACGTTCCGTATAAGCTTATCACTCATGTTGCCTAGTTATGATGTGGAGTACTCCCTCCGTCCAAAAATACTTGTCGAAGGAACGAATGTATCTAGACACAATTTAGTTCTAGATACACCCATTTTCATCTATTTCTCCGACAAGTATTTCCGGACGGAGGGAGTAGTATGTAAGAGGTAACATTCATTTCTAACTGTATAACTATCTTCAAGGTCGATTTGGGATTGGGGCAAGGCTTGTGTCTTAAATTGCACTTATCATAGAAGTATGGGTAAACTGGTAAAAAACATGCTAAAATGTTGCTTAGCACTGTCCAACCGTATGCATTTGGTGTTCTCTAAAGCAATTCTTTTCTTTTCTGGGTTTTATGTAGGTATAAAGAGAAACGTTGGGATGCCAGGCAATTTATAGCTTCTGGAGGGATGCCATCATCACATTCAGCCACAGTGACAGCACTTGCAGTGTCTGTTGGAATCCAAGAAGGCTTTCGTAGCGCCACATTTGCAACTTCAGTGATACTTGCATGTGTGGTGAGTACATGTTTGAGATTCTTTATGTATATAAAGCCTTAGCTACTTCTATTGCATGAGTATAGTAATATACTCCCTCCGTCCGAAAAAGCTTGTCCCAAGCTTGTTCCTTAAATGGATGTATCTAACACTAACTTGATGCTAGATACATCCATTTGAGGGACAAGCTTTTTCGGACGGAGGGAGTAGAAGAGAATATCAGACTATTTGCATTCATTTGCTTGCTTTCATCTCTATTTGTCTCTTCTACTTTCATGTGATACTTTGCACATTGCTTTTGAAAGTTGCTGTTGTATGTTGTGAAACTTCTGCTTAACAGCACTTTCCTGGCATCATTCATACTCCCTCCGTCCGAAAAAGCTTGTCCCAAGCTTGTCCCTCAAATGGATGTATCTAGCACTAACTTGGTGCTACATACATCCATTTGAGGGACAAGCTTTTCCGGACGGAGGGAGTATATAACAAGGACACACTTCGACATGAAAGACACGTATGCCTAAAACCTTCGTTTTTGTTTGTAGGTGATGCATGATGCTTTTGGTGTTCGGTTACACGCTGGAAAACAAGCAGAGGTTTGTCAGTCTCATCCTAAAAGGTCTTAGACTTGTGGTTAAATATGTGCATGCACTAACATGGGAGGCTGCTTAGCGGCTGCCCTGATTATAGGCTAATAAACATATACTCCCTCCGTTCCTAAATGTAAGTCTTTGTAGAGATTCCACTATAAACCACATACGGATGTATATAGATGAATTTCAAGTTTAGATTCACTCATTTTGCTCCGTATGTAGTTCACCCTGTGGGATCTCTACAAAGACTTATATTTAGGAACGGAGGGAGTATTTTCTATCTATAACTAGCATACAGTCTTTCTCGCCAAAAAAAAAAAACAGAAACAAAACTAGCATACAGTCTTTTCACATGGACCTGCTGTTTGATTTCTATTATCTCACTGGAGATTTATGAATTGGATCGCATTTGCGCATATAGTTATATGCATTAGATTGCATTAGACTTTCTCAGTTTGATCAAGGATACCCAGTGATCTGCTAGGTGTTTGTGATGCTGGAAACAACACTTACAAGATCTGTATATGTATAAATTATACTACCTCCGTTCCATTTAGTTGACGCTCAAACGGATGTATCTAGACGTATTTCAGTGCTAGATACATCCGTTCGAGCGTCATCTAATTCCGAAGGGAGGGAGTAGCTAAATGGTTGTCCAAGATTTAGTTTGTTCTGTTGTCATTTGCTGCCAGTATTCAGTGTGTAGTAAGTTATGTTTGCAGTATATAGAGCATGCATCACTATGGATATGCCTCTGAAGTTGGATATGTTTGGCTGAATGATATATTCTCCATGATTACCTTGAACATTTGATAAGCAGTTGATGAGTATCCTTTGACTATATGTTTGGCCTGGACTTGATTAACTACTTTCTCACCAACACGTGAACAAGAAATTTAGATAATGACAAATGTATGTTTAAAGTACCCTTTTTTTGGCGGTGGAAAGATACCCATTGATACATAACAAAGAGAAGTATTTCAAACTTTGTGTGACACTGAAGCAAGATGACACTAATATTGTTGATGCAAATCCTATCAGGTGTTAAACCAAATTGTCTACGAGCTGCCTATAGAGCATCCGCTGGCAGAGACAAAGCCATTGCGTGAGATTCTTGGGCACACAGTCCCTCAGGTTAGCTTACATGCTTTATCTTCCATATATTGATGTTTGTGGCCTTGCTAGTTAAGGAAAATGTGATTGTCGATATAGGAAGCAGAAAAGAATAAAAAGACTAACTACTGAAATTTCAGAGCATCAATTTGTGAGCTACTTCAATGGTTCTCGAATTATTCATATCGAAAGATATTTATTATCTGTAGCATGCTCCAAAGCTGTGATTATTGAATAGTTTCATCATATGATACAGCAAACCTCTTTCAGGAGCAAAAACTTAGAATGCAAATGACATTTCATAAATTATTTGGGACAGACAGTTGTTAGTTGGCTCGCCCCTAGTTTTTTTACCCTTATTGTCATCTTGGAAGATTGTGCATGCTCTTGTCAGGTACTCCCTCCGTTCCTAAATACTCCCTCCGTTCCTAAATGTAAGTCTTTGTAGAGATTCCACTATAAACCACATACGGATGTATATAGATGAATTTCAAGTTTAGATTCACTCATTTTGCTCCGTATGTAGTTCACCCTGTGGGATCTCTACAAAGACTTATATTTAGGAACGGAGGGAGTATAAGTCTTTTTAGAGATTCCAAATATGGATTACATACAGAGCAAAATGAGCGAATCTACACTAAAATAGATCTATCCACATCCGTATGTAGTTCGTATTGAAATCTCTAAAAAGACTTATATTTAGGAACGGAGGGAGTATATTATTTTGATAGTAACAATGATTAGCCGATATGCGTGATATACTGGATGTAAAAACACTTGTTTGACATGTCAGGTGGTGGCTGGTTGCATCCTTGGAATCCTCACGGCTGTGGTCATGCTCTTAGCTCTGGGGAGAGGCAATATTTGATCATCTAATATCGCATCGCCGATCTTGTAAAGCATACAAAAGAAGCTCATCTTTGATGTAATGTGTAAAAGTGGCCTGTCCATGCTGCTACAAAGTCTTAACTGATATAGATCTGCGCTGTAGGATTGTAGGTCGTAGCTTCAGTTGGTGCTGTAAATCTGAGATGTTTGCTGTCGATCAGAACCTCCTCATGTTGAATGTTTGCTGTACAACTAGCAGTGATATGTAGCTTGAGAACGTGATGGTTCTGAATAGTTGATACCACGTCATAAGCTCCATTCTGGGTACACAATTATTGTGTTTGCCTTTTTTTTGAACTTTTCCTTTTGAACTCGATTATTATATTTGCCTTTGATCCAAAGAGTAAGAAATATGACACAGAAAATCTAACGCAACTTTAAGCAACACAGCCAACTTAGGTACTACGTACAATGTCTCCTAAATATAAGTCTTTGTAGGGCGTATTTGGTTGCCCGCACCGAGTCCAGCCTGGTCCGAGCGGGAAGGGAGAGGTCTGTTTGGTAGCCTGGTTTTTCTGTTGGGCCTGCACCGCATGATTCTCAAAGCAGCCCACAACCTGGCTCGCTGGAAACCCTGGGATCGGCAGTTTCTCGCGAGCCAGACTGAGTGCGGCGCGAGGTCGCACGGGCGGGAGCGAGGCGCGGGCGAGGGGCGATGACGGGAGATGGAAATCTGGCGCGCCGTCCTGGCGTCAAATTAGCCTCACCCTCCTTTCACTCGCTCATCCATAGCCACTGCCCCCCTTTCTTCGCTACTGCCTCACCACCGGTGGCGGCTGCGATTCCAGATCTGCGCTAGAGGGGACGGCGGCGGCGGCGGCGGAAGAGGCGGCGATGTTTGCGGCGGATCTGGTGCTCCCCTTGCTGTTGGCCACCGTCTGGTCGACCTAGTGTGTGCCATGGCTCCCCCTACGCCGTTCTCGTCTCCGATGCCGGTAAGCAACACCCCCTCTCCCCTTTGTTAGCTCAGTGGTTAGGCCGTTAAGCTAGGTGTAGGATCGATTTTCCACTGAACGAACCATCCATGTCGACTAGGTTATGGACGCACGGATGAGGCTGATAATCCAGTCATCAGCACTGATTAGTGTGATTCAAGCATGGGTCATGTTCATGCACCAGAGAGCTGTTCGTCGTGCTGGAAGACCTTTGATTCGCTATGGTCCATTGTTTCCCTGGGAACAGGAGAGGATCCAAAATCTGAACTACATCTACAATTGCAATGACGTCGAGGCTCTGTGGATGCTTAGAATGAAAAGAGCAGCATTTGCCAGACTTGTTGAGACCTTCAGGAGCAGGGGGCTGTTACAAGATAGCATCAACACTAGTGTCGAAGAGCAAGTGACCATGTTCCTCCATGTTGTTGGCCATAACCAGAGGTTCAGGGTCATTCACAACATGTCCAGGAGATCAATGGAGACCATCTCTAGGTACTTCAAGCAAGTGCTTTTTGCTATTGGGGAGCTTAGAGGAGAGATGATCAGGAGACCATCTGGTCAGACTCCACCCAAGATTCGCGGAAACCCAAGATGGTATCCATACTTCAAGATGAGCATTGACAATATACACTTTTCATGATTTGATATGCTTGTATTGTTCAAGTTGAGCACTAACACAGGCTTGTGATACCATTTTCAGGACTGCATTGGGGCAATAGATGGTACTCATGTCATTGCCAGAGTTCCTAGGTCACAGTCTGCATCATACAGGGGGAGGAAGCACTACACAAGTCAGAATGTGTTTGCTGCTGTTGACTTTGATCTGAGGTTCACATATGTGCTGGCTGGCTGGGAGGGGTCAGCGCATGATGCTAACATTCTCACTGACAACGTGAATCGACCTGATGGGATCAACATCCCCGACGGCAAGTTCTACCTTGGAGATGTTGGATATGCATGTCGGCCGGGTATTCTTCCACCCTTCAGGAAAACAAGGTACCATCTCAACGAGTTCTCTGGTAGGAACTTTCCTAGGACTGCACATGAGCTGTTTAATCTCAGACACTCCAGCCTTAGAGTAAATGTTGAGAGGGCATTTGAAGCTCTGAAGAATAGGTTTAAGATCCTGGATCAGAAGCCATTCCACCCATACTCCACTCAGGTTAAGCTAGTTCTTGCATGTTGCATTCTGCATAACTAAATCCTCCAGTGGGGCTTTGATAAACACGTGCCTGAGGAGGAAGAGGTCGAGCCTGACGATGTTGTTAGCTCTAGCCATGGTGTGGAGGCATTTGGCAATGACGCTTGGAAGAACAAAAGGTTGGAGTTGGCAGAGGCAATGTGGCTTAACAGAGGTCAGTGCAAGATTTGAAGAAGAGGAAGAAGAAGCAGCAGCAGCAAAAGCACAGAAGAAGAGGAAGAAGAAGCATCATCATCAGCAGCAGCAGAAGAGGAAGATGAAGCAGCAACACCGATGAACTATCCCCTATTTAGCCAATGACTCTTAATAATTTGAACTGTCATTTGATTGTAGTTAGGATGAACTGTCATTTGTTTAACTAGCTGGCACTATGTTCAGATTGTGAGTGGTAAGGTCATCACTAGTTAGAAGTGGTGATAACACCTTATGCAGGTTGCAACCAAACACCATATCATATGTGCACCGAATGCAATGCAGGCAACCAAATGCTGGGTCAAAAATGATTGTCTCATACAACTAGGGACATGCAGGCAACGAAATTATGTGCATCTGGGGTTTTTGCCCTGCATCCCCTTAAACTGGCTCATATAAGCCAGGCTCGTCGGGCCAGGCTGAGTCGGCAATGGAACCAAACACGCCCGTAGAGATTTCACTATGACCACATACGGATGTATATAGATGCATTTTAAAGTGTAAATTCACTCAATTTGCTCCGTATGTGGTCCTAAATATAAGTCTTTGTAGAGATTTCACTACGGACCACATACGGATGTATATAGATGTGTTTTAAAGTGTACATTCACTCAATTTGCTCCGTATGTGGTTCATAGCGAAATCTCTTTAAAGACTTATATTTATATTTAGAAACGGAGGAAGTATTTATTTCTCCTTTCTGGACGGGTGGATACAGTATGGAGTATTTGTGTATGCATGTGGGAGCGTTCTTGATCTAGATTCCCAGTCAGAGCTTGGATGGCGTCCCTCTGGGATGGTGCACAACGATGAGGCCGTACGCGTCCAGCGTGAGGAAGTCGTCCAGCTCCGGCGCGACGCACTGCCGGATGAAGATCCTGCCAGCCTCCGCGTAGCGCCCCCGCCGGAACCTCGCCGCGCCGACCTCCGCTTGGACCCTCGCCATCTCCTTCTCCACGACGCGCGCGAGCAGCTCCGGCGTGGCTCGGACCGCCACGCCGCCGGCGTCCAGCACCGCGCCGTGCCGCAGCCACTGCCAGTTCTGCACGCGGCTGATCTCCGCGGTGGCCGCGTCCTCCATCAGGTTGTACAGCGGCACGGAGCCGGACCCGCCCAGCCACGCCGCGAGGTACTGCACGCCGACGCGGGTGTTGAGCCGCAGCCCCTCCACCGTGCGCGGCCCCCGCGGCGGCTGGATCAGGTCCTCCTCCGTGATGGCGTCGACGGGCGCTGCCGCGTCGATCTGGTTAGGCTTCCCGCCGAGGTGGCCCTCGAAGACCTCCCGTATCGCCGGGATGAGCCCCGGGTGCGCCGCCCACGTGCCGTCGTGCCCCGCGCGCACCTCCCTCAGCTTGTCCCTGCGCACCAGCTCCAGCGCCGCCTCGTTCGCCACCGCGTCGTCCTTGATCGGAATCTGGGCCGCCTGTCAAATTGAATCAACACACATGTGATTGTTTGCGTCGATCACCCGTGGAGTGGAGTCAATGAGCTGGGGATGAACGAGCGCTTAGTTAGATACCATGCCGCCCATGGCGTGGACGCGGCGGCGGTGGCAGGTGCGGATGAGGAGGTGGGAGTAGGAGCGCATGAAGTGCTGTGCCATGCCGACGAGGGCGCGGTCGGGGAGGAGGCGGTCCGGGTGCGCGCGGAACGTCTTGACGTAGCTGAAGATGTAGTCCCACCGGCCGCAGTTGAGCCCCGCCGAGTGGTCGCGCAGCTCGTGCAGGATCTCGTCCATCTGGAACACCGCCGGCAGCGTCTCCACCAGCACCGTCGCCCTGATGCTCCCACGCTCGATCCCGGCCACTCTCTCCGCCCTCTCGAACACGCCGTTCCATATCCTCGCCTCCCTGCATGCATGTACGCTCGATCACATCAGCATGAATGAACCGTCACGAAATGTGTACACAAACAAACTATGAGCGCACCTGGAGTGCTCCATCTTGGGGAGGTAGAAGAAGGGGCCGAACCCGGCGCCCTGGCCGGCGCGGAAGGCGGCGTGGCTGTGGAAGAAGTAGAGGCCGAAGTCCACGAGGCAGCCGATGGCCGGCTCGCCGTCGATGACCACGTGCGCCTCCGGCAGGTGCCAGCCGCGCGGCCGGACGAACAGCTTCGCGGTGCGGTCGTCGAGCTTGTACACCCGGCCGCCGCGCGCCGCGTCGCGGAAGCTTATGGTGCCGGCCACGGCGTCCCGCAGGTTCACCTGCCCGCGCATCAGGTTCTCCCACGTCGGCGCCAGCGCGTCCTCGAAGTCAGCCTGCCACGTCCACGTCACGTTTTGCTTGGTTACATACTTACATGTTGCACCGCACTTGCACCTACGTACGCGCCTGCGCTTACCATGAAGACCTTGGCGCGGGAGTTGAGCGCGTTGATGACCATCTTCCTCGGGTCGGCGGGGCCGGTGATCTCCACGGTCCGGTCCGCGATGGCCGGCGGCACGGGCGCGCACGCCCAGTCTCCCTCCCGGACGAACCTCGTGGAGGGGTCGAACCGCGGCAGCTCGCCGGCGTCGTAGCGCCGCTGGGCCTCCCGCCGGCGTTCCATGGCGTACCTGACGGCGCCGCGGAACTCGCGCTGCAGGCCGGCCACGAAGGCCAGCGCGTCGCGGGTCAGGATGGCCGCGAACTCCGGGTCGTAGCGGCCGCGGATGTCCACGCCCTCCGGCGTGTCGTAGGACTGCGCCATCGCCGGGGTGGTGCTGTGGAAACCAGGCATTGTGTTTGCGTGAGCAGAGCACTGCGTGTGTAAGCGGGGATGATGGGAGTGTGCAGCTCGAGCTCGACGAGTGGAGCAGATATATACGCGCGGCAGGGGGGCGCCGGGATCAGTTTAAGATTTGAAATTGTATATGATGGCGTCATATGTGTGCAACTTGTGTATTCGAAGTGGCTACATCAAGCGTCGCATGTGCGTGGATGACGAAGATGAATGCCGAAGAAGTTCGAACAGAAACGTGGTTGTTACGATAAGGCACGCTGCGCCGGTGTTTGGGTGTAGCCTTGCGCATCAGCGCGCATGGCATCGGGTAGGCGTGGCTTGTTTCTTTGGCACACCGGGGAGATGGTTTTACCCGTCGCGCGTTGGCCGTTTCTGTTCATGTTCTTATCCATCTGCTCGGTTCGGCTTGAGGCTGGAGGAGGGAGAGCCGTGCCGCCATGGGCCAACTGCGCGCGCGGCTATGGTTAACTTCACCAGAAAAAAAAGACCTCTGGGTCTCTCGGCGAAGAGATAGCTCGATTCTCTTCCGTGCCGGGGGAACAGGCGAGTTTTTCTTTTATTTGGACGATGGGCGAACAAGAGAGCTCGTGCAGGTCGCAGAAAGGATGCACGCTGCAATCGCAGAAAGGATAGCGGGAAATGGTAAAAGAACTCTATTCTGGGAAGATCTATGGATTGGTAGCAAACCTTTGCGTGTACTGCCCCTATATTATACTCTCTTTGGCTCTAAATATAAGCCTTTTTTTTTATAGATTTCTATATGGACTACATACACGAAAATTGCTTTTGGAGCTCGGCCTCTATGAAGGCCTCCAAATTCAAAATTCAATTTTCATAAAAATTCATATTATTACGTTTCAAAAAATTCTGAAAAAATACAGATATGCATGAAGGCATAACACATATGTGCAAATTTTCAGGGCAAAATACGTTGAAGTGAGGGCTATGCCAATTTTTTTTGGGACTTGTTAACACATGATACTATTCATCCTCCCATGCCATGAATTTGTCTTTTTTGTACATATGACATTTCATCCTAAGATTTTACACAGGTACACATAACGTCCTTGTTTACTCGCACACTTTTTTTTTTATATTTTTGAAATCAAAAAGTTTGTTTTATTTTTTTTGAAAATTTTCGAGCTCCATTGTACTCGGTCACCAAAACGACGTTCTCGTACATATAGATATACATATAAAAAGTCTTATATTTAAGAATGGAGGGAGTACATGCTTAACTTTCGGTGCAAACTTTACCGTTGCTAAAGCTCTTGCTGATGATATGAGAAATACAAGGTTTAGAAGAGTATTATGAGGTGAGACTTCTTAGATGTGGTCTGACCTGAAAACATGTGTGTAGAGCTCATGCTTAATATGTAGCTCGTTGTTTTCCTTCCCAAATTCTAGACAGCCTGTGCAAACTCTCCTCAATACTTCACCAGTGAGTCCGTTGATTTTCCTTCCCTTTGCCTGTTGAAAGATCTTGGATG
>NC_057798.1:526104810-526121402 GCF_018294505.1 Triticum aestivum
GTGGGTGAATAGAGGGGTGAATAGACACTTTAAAATAATTACGGTTTAGGCTTGAACAAAAGCGAAATAAACCTAGCGGTTAATGTGTTAAGCACAAAAACCTACAACAACTAGGCTCACCTATGAGCACCAACAACTTATGCGAAGTAAGATAAATAACTAGGTGATAGCAAGATATATGACAAGAAACAATATGGTTATCACAAAGTAAAGTGCATAAGTAAATGGCTCGGGTAAGAGATAACCGAGGCATGCGGAGACGACGATGTATCTCGAAGTTCACACCCTTGCAGATGCTAATCTTTGTTTGGAGCAGTGTGGAGGCACAATGCTCCCCAAGAAGCCACTAGGGCCACAGTAATCTCCTCACGCCCTCGCACAATGCAAGATGCCGTGATTCCACTAAGGGACCCTTGAGGGCGGTCACCGAATCCGTCCAAATGGAGACCCTTGGGGGCGGTCATCGAACCCGTACACTTTGGCAACCCTTGGGGGCGGTCACCAGAACCCGTCAAATTGCTCGGGGTGATCTCCACAACCTAATTGGAGACCCCGACGCTTGCCTAGAGCTTTACACCACAATGATTGAGCTCCGAACACCACCAACCGTCTAGGGCACCAAGGCACCCAAGAGAAACCAACTCAAGGGTACCAAGCACCCAAGATAGATAAGCTTCTCAACTTGAAACTTCCACGTATCACCATGGAGAACTCAAATCGATGCACCAAATGCAATGGCAAGGGCACATGGAGTGCCCAAGTCCTTCTCTCCCAAATCGCACCAAAGCAACAAATGGGTTGTTCCATTAATCTCTCACAAGAGCCAACTAAGATACAAACGAGATGCACAAAGGCTCAACGCACGACACACACGTACATGATGTGCAAACCAACAAACACATACTTGATTTCTCAAGACAAGAGAATTGGAAGCACAACATATACAAACACATGCAAGGAACAAAACCACAACATGCAAAGGGGGCAAGTAACTTTCAATGTAAACAATTTAAGTACAAGTTACCGCAAAGAGGAACATTGGATATAAGATAGAAACCCAATTGATTGGTAGCAAACCCATCAAATTGCTCGGGGTGATCTCCACAACCTAATTGGAGACCGCCCGGATCTTTACACCATAATGATTGAGCTCCGAACACCACCAACCGTCTAGGGCACCAAGGCACCCAAGAGGAACCAACTCAAGGGTACCAAGCACCCAAGATAGATAAGCTTCTCAACTTGAAACTTCCTCGTATCACCATGGAGAACTCAAATCGATGCACCAAATGCAATGGCAAGGGCACATGGAGTGCCCAAGTCCTTCTCTCCCAAATCGCACCAAAGCAACAAATGGGTTGTTCCATTAATCTCTCACAAGAGCCAACTAAGATATAAACGAGATGCACAAAGGCTCAACGCACGACACACACATCACTACAGCAATCAGCTACTTTGCCATCAGCCACGGCGGACGGCAAAGGCATGGATGGCGGACGGCAAAGGTCTTTGCCGTTCGCCGCGGACGGCAAAAGTGGACGGCAATGTAAGGGACGGCAATGTTGGAAATATGCCCTAGAGGCAATAATAAATTGATTATTATTATATTTCCTTGTTCATGATAATCGTTTATTATCCATGCTAGAATTGTATTGATAGGAAACTCAGATACATGTGTGGATACATAGACAACACCATGTCCCTAGTAAGCCTCTAGTTGACTAGCTCGTTAATCAATAGATGGTTACGGTTTCCTGACCATGGACATTGGATGTCGTTGATAACGGGATCACATCATTAGGAGAATGATGTGATGGACAAGACCCAATCCTAAGCCTAGCACAAAGATCGTAGTTCGTATGCTAAAGCTTTTCTAATGTCAAGTATCATTTCCTTAGACCATGAGATTGTGCAACTCCCGGATACCGTAGGAGTGCTTTGGGTGTGCCAAACGTCACAACGTAACTGGGTGGCTATAAAGGTACACTACGGGTATCTCTGAAAGTGTCTGTTGGGTTGGCACGAATCGAGATTGGGATTTTGTCACTCCGTGTAAACGGAGAGGTATCTCTGGGCCCACTCGGTAGGACATCATCATAATGTGCACAATGTGACCAAGGGGTTGATCACGGGATGATGTGTTACGGAATGAGTAAAGAGACTTGCCGGTAACGTGATTGAACAAGGTATCGGTATACCGACGATCGAATCTCGGGCAAGTACCATACCGCTAGACAAAGGGAATTGTATACGGGATTGATTGAGTCCTTGACATCGTGGTTCATCCGATGAGATCATCGTGGAACATGTGGGAGCCAACATGGGTATCCAGATCCCGCTGTTGGTTATTGACCGGAGAACATCTCGGTCATGACTACATGTCTCCCGAACCCGTAGGGTCTACACACTTAAGGTTCGATGACGCTAGGGTTATAAAGGAAGTTTGTATGTGGTTACCGAATGTTGTTCGGAGTCCCGGATGAGATCCCGGACGTCACGAGGAGTTCCGGAATGGTCCGGAGGTAAAGATTTATATATAGGAAGTCCTGTTTCGGCCATCGGGACAAGTTTCGGGGTCATCGGTATTGTACCGGGACCACCGGAAGGGTCCCGGGGGCCCACCGGGTGGGGCCACCTGCCCCGGGGGGCCACATGGGCTGTAGGGGGTGCGCCTTGGCCTACATGGGCCAAGGGCACCAGCCCCTAGAGGCCCATGCACCAAGATATAGAAAAAAGGGGAGAGTCCTAAAAGGGGAAGGCACCTCCGAGGTGCCTTGGGGAGGATGGACTCCTCCCCCCTCTTAGCCGCACCCCTTCCTTGGAGGAAGGGGCAAGGCTGCGCCTCCCCCCTCTCCCCTGCCCCTATATATAGTGGAGGGGAGGGAGGGCATCCATACCTGAGCCCTTGGCGCCTCCCTCCCTCCCGTGACACCTCCTCCTCTCCCGTAGGTGCTTGGTGAAGCCCTGCAGGATTGCCACGCTCCTCCATCACCACCACGCTGTTGTGCTGCTGCTGGATGGAGTCTTCCTCAACCTCTCCCTCTCTCCTTGCTGGATCAAGGCGTGGGAGACATCGTCGAGCTGTACGTGTGTTGAACGCGGAGGTGCCGTCCGTTCGGCACTAGGATCATCGGTGATCTGAATCATGACGAGTACGACTCCATCAACCCCGTTCACTTGAACGCTTCCTATTAGCGATCTACAAGGGTATGTAGATGCACTCTCTTTCTACTCGTTGCTGGTCTCTCCATAGATAGATCTTGGTGATTCGTAGGAAATTTTTTGAATTTCTGCTACGTTCCCCAACAGTGGCATCATGAGCTAGGTCTATTGCGTAGATTCTTTGCACGAGTAGAACACAAAGTAGTTGTGGGCGTCGATATTGTTCAATATGCTTGCCGTTACTAGTCTTATCTTGATTCAGCGGCATCGTGGGATGAAGCGGCCCGGACCAACCTTACACGTACGCTTACGTGAGACCGGTTCCACCGACAAACATGCACTAGTTGCATAAGGTGGCTGGCGGGTGTCTGTCTCTCCCACTTTAGTCGGATCGGATTCGATGAAAAGGGTCCTTATGAAGGGTAAATAGCAATTGGCATATCACGTTGTGGTTCATGCGTAGGTAAGAAACGTTCTTGCTAGAAACCCATAGCAGCCACGTAAAACATGCAAACAACAATTAGAGGACGTCTAACTTGTTTTTGCAGGGTATGCTATGTGATGTGATATAGCCAAAAAGGATGTGATGAATGATATATGTGATGTATGAGATTGATCATGTTCTTGTAATAGGAATCACGACTTGCATGTCGATGAGTATGACAACCGGCAGGAGCCATAGGAGTTGTCTTTATTTATTTGTGACCTGCGTGTCAACTTAAACGTCATGTAATTACTTTACTTTATTGCTAACCGTTAGCCATAGTAGTAGAAGTAATAGTTGGCGAGGCAACTTCATGAAGACACGATGATGGAGATCATGATGATGGAGATCATGGTGTCATGCCGGTGACGATGATGATCATGGAGCCCCGAAGATGGAGATCAAAAGGAGCAAAGTGATGATGGCCATATCATGTCACTATTTGATTGCATGTGATGTTTATCATGTTTATAAATCTTATTTGCTTAGAACGACGGTAGTAAATAAGATGATCCCTTACAACAATTTCAAGAAGTGTTCTCCCCTAACTATGCACCGTTGCGACAGTTCGCTGTTTCAAAACATCACGTGATGATCGGGTGTTTTATTCAGACGTTCAAATACAACGGGTGTTGACGAGCCTAGCATGTACAGACATGGCCTCGGAACACACGCGAAACACTTAGGGTTAACTTGACGAGCCTAGCATGTACAGACATGGCCTCGGAACACGGAGACCGAAAGGTCGAGCATGAGTCGTATAGAAGATACGATCAACATGAAGATGTTCACCGATGATGACTAGTCCGTCTCACGTGATGATCGGACACGGCCTAGTTTGACTCGGATCATGTAATCACTTAGATGACTAGAGGGATGTCTATCTGAGTGGGAGTTCATAAGATGAACTTAATTATCCTGAACATAGTCAAAAGGATTTTGCAAATTATGTCGTAGCTCACGCTATAGTTCTACTGTTTAGATATGTTCCTAGAGAAAAATTAGTTGAAAGTTGATAGTAGCAATTATGCGGACTAGGTCCGTAAACTGAGGATTGTCCTCATTGCTTCATAGAAGGCTTATGTCCTTAATGCACCGCTCAGTGTGCTGAACCTCGAACATTGTATGTGGTTGTTGCGAACATCTGACATACACGTTTTGATAACTACGTGATAGTTCAGTTAAACGGTTTAGAGTTGAGGCACCAAAGACATTTTTGAAACGTCGCGAAACATATGAGATGTTTTGAGGGCTGAAATTGGGATTTCAGGCTCGTGCCCATGTCAAGAGGTATAAGACCTCCGATGACTTTCTTAACCTGCAAACTAAGGAGAAAAGCTCAATTGTTGAGCTTGTGCTCAGATTGTCTGAGTACAACAATCATTTGAATCGAGTGGGAGTTGATCTTCCAGATAAGACAGTGATGGTTCTCCAAAGTCATTGCCACCAAGCTGTTAGAGCTTCGTGATGAACTATAACATATCAGGGATAGATATGATGATCCTTGAGGTATTCGCGATGTTTGACACCGCAAAAGTAGAAATCAAGAAGGAGCATCAATTGTTGATGGTTGGTGAAACCACTAGTTTCAAGAAGGGCAAGGGCAAGAAGGGATACTTCATGAAACGGCAAATCAGCTGCTGCTCTAGTGAAGAAACCCAAGGTAAAACCCAAACCCGAGACTAAGTGCTTCTGTAATAAGGGGAACAACCACTAGAGCAGAATTACCCTAGATACTTGGTAGATAAGAAGGCTGGCAAGGTTGATAGAAGTATATTGGATATACATTGTGTTAATGTGTACTTTGCTAGTACTCCTAGTAGCACCAGGGTATTAGATACCGGTTCGGTTGCTAAGTGTTAGTAACTCGAAACAAAAGGCTACGGAATAAACGGAGACTAGCTAAAGGTGAGCTGACGATATGTGTTGGAAGTTTTTCCAAGCTTGATATGATCAAGCATCGCACGCTCCCTCTACCAAAGAGATTGGTGTTAAACCTAAATAATTGTTATTTGGTGTTTGCGTTGAGCATAGACATGATTGGATTACGTCTATTGCAATACGGTTATTCATTTAAGGAGAATAATGGTTACTCTGTTTATTTGAATAATACCTTCAATGGTGTTACACCTAAAATGAATGGTTTATTAAATCTCGATCGTAGTGATACACATGTTCATGCCAAAAGATAGTAATGATAGTACCACCTACTTGTGGCACTGCCACGTAAGTCATATCAGTATAAAACGCATGAAGAAGCTCCATATTGATGGATCTTTGGGCTCACTCGTTTTTGAAAAGTTTGAGACATGCGAACCATGTCTATTGGTGTATATGCATGAAGAAACTCCATGCAAATGGACCATTTTGACTCACTTGATTTTGAATCACTTGGGACATGCAAATCATACCACATGGGCAAGATGACTGAAAAGCCTCGTTTTTAGTAAGATGGAACAAGATAGCAACTTGTTGGAAGTAACACATTTTGATGTGTGCAGTCCAATGAGTGCTGAGGCATGCAGTGAATATCGTTATGTTCTTACTTCACAGATGATTCGAGTAGATGTTGAGTATATTTACTTGATGAATCACGAGTCTGAATTATTGAAAGGTTCAAGTAATTTCAGTGTGAAGTTGAAAGATCGTCGTGACAAGAGGATAAAAGATCTATGATATGATCATAGAGATGAATATCTGAATCACGAGTTTGGCACAGAATTAAGACATTGTGGAAATTGTTTCACAACTGATACAACCTGGAACACCATAGTGTGATGGTGTGTCCAAACGTCATAGTTGCACCCTATTGGATATGGTGCATACCATGATGTCTCTTATCGAGTTACCACTATCGTTCATGGGTTAGGCATTAGAGACAACCACATTCACTTTAAATAGGGCACCACATAATTTTGTTGAGACGACACCGTATGAACTATGGTTTGGAGAAACCTAAGTTGCCGTTTCTTAAAAGTTTGGGGCTGCGACGCTTATATGAAAAAGTTTCAGGTTGATAAGCTCGAACCCAAAGCGGATGAAATGCATCTTCATAAGACACCCAAAACAGTTGGGTATACCTCCTAATTCAGATCCGAAAGCAATATGGATTGTTTCTTGAATCGGGTCCTTTTTCGAGGAAAGGTTTCTCTCGAAAAGTTGAGTGGGAGGATGGTGGAGACTTGATGAGGTTATTGAACCATCACTTGAACAAGTGTGTAGCAGGGCACAGGAAGTTGTTCCTGTGGCACGTACACCAACTGAAGTGGAAGATTATGATAGTGATCATGAAACTTCGGATCGAGTCACTACCAAACCTCGTGGGATGACAAGGATGCGTACTACTTCAGAGTGGTACGTAATCCTGTCTTGGAAGTCATGTTGCTAGACAACAATGAACCTACGAGCTATGGAGAAGCGATGGTGGGCCCGGATTCCGATAAATGGCTCAAGGCCATAAAACCCGAGAGAGGATCCATGTATGAAAACAAAGTGTAGACTTTGGAAGAACTACTTGATGGTCGTAAGGCTGTTAGGTACATATGGATTTTGAAAGGAAGACAGACAATGATGGTAAGTGTCACCATTGAGAAAGCTCGACTTGTCGTTAAGATGTTTTTCGACAAGTTCAAGGAGTTGACTACGATGAGACTTTCTCACTCGTAGCGATGCTAAGAGTCTGTTGGAACTATATTAGCAATTACTGCATTATTTATGAAATCTTGCAGATAGGATGTCAAAACATTGTTTCCTCGACGATTCTTGAGGAAAGGTTGTATGTGATACAACCGGAAGGTTTTGTCTATCCTGAAATATGCTAATAAGTATGCAAAGCTCCAGCAATCCTTCTGAGGACTGAAGTGAGCATCTCGGAGTTGGAGTGTATGCTTTGATGATGATCAAAGATTTTGGGTGTATACAAAGTTTATGAGAAACTTGTATTTCCAAAGAAGTGAGTGGGGGCACTATAGAATTTCTGATGAGTATATGTTGTTGACATATTAATGATCAGAAATGACGTAGAATTTCTGGAAAGCATATAGGGTTATTTTGAAAGTGTTTTTCAATGGAAAGCCTGGATTAAGCTATTTGAACATTGAGCATCAAGATCTATAAGGATAGATCAAAACGCTTAATAGTACTTTCAAATGAGCACATGCCTTGACGTGATCTTGAAGGTGTTCAAGATGGATCAGTCAAAGAAGGAGTTCTTGCCTGAGTTGTAAGGTATGAAGTTAAGACTTAAAGCTCGACCATGGCAGAATAGAGAGAAAGGAACGAAGGTCGTCCCCTATGCTTAAGACATAGGCTCTACATTATGCTATGCTGTGTACCGCACCTGAGGTGTGTTTTACCATGAGTCAGTCAAGGGGTACAAGAGTGATCCAAGAATGGATCACAGGACAGCGGTCAAAGTTATCCTTAGTAACTAGTGGACTAAGGAATTTTCTTAATTATGGAGGTGGTAAAAGAGTTCGTCGTAAAGGGTTACGTCGATGCAAGCTTAACACCTATCCGGATAGCTCTGAGTAGAGATACCGGATACGTATAATGGAGCAACAATTTAGAATAGCTCCAAGTAGAACAGTTATTTGGAATAGCTCCAAATAGAACGTGGTAGCTGCATCTAGGAGATGACATAGAGATTTGTAAACACACACGGATCTGAAAGGTTCAGACCCGTTGACTAAAACCTCTCTCACAAGCAACATGATCAAACCCAGAACTCTTTGGATGTTGGTCACATGGTGATGTGACCTGTCAGTGTTAATCACATGGTGATGTGAACTAGATTATTGACTCTAGTGCAAGTGGGAGACTGTTGGAAATATGCCCTAGAGGCAATAATAAATTGATTATTATTATATTTCCTTGTTCATGATAATCGTTTATTATCCATGCTAGAATTGTATTGATAGGAAACTCAGATACATGTGTGGATACATAGACAACACCATGTCCCTAGTAAGCCTCTAGTTGACTAGCTCGTTAATCAATAGATGGTTACGGTTTCCTGACCATGGACATTGGATGTCGTTGATAACGGGATCACATCATTAGGAGAATGATGTGATGGACAAGACCCAATCCTAAGCCTAGCACAAAGATCGTAGTTCGTATGCTAAAGCTTTTCTAATGTCAAGTATCATTTCCTTAGACCATGAGATTGTGCAACTCCCGGATACCGTAGGAGTGCTTTGGGTGTGCCAAACGTCACAACGTAACTGGGTGGCTATAAAGGTACACTACGGGTATCTCTGAAAGTGTCTGTTGGGTTGGCACGAATCGAGATTGGGATTTTGTCACTCCGTGTAAACGGAGAGGTATCTCTGGGCCCACTCGGTAGGACATCATCATAATGTGCACAATGTGACCAAGGGGTTGATCACGGGATGATGTGTTACGGAACGAGTAAAGAGACTTGCCGGTAACGAGATTGAACAAGGTATCGGTATACCGACGATCGAATCTCGGGCAAGTACCATACCGCTAGACAAAGGGAATTGTATACGGGATCGATTG
The DNA here is from genome assembly GCF_018294505.1 of Triticum aestivum. Classification (NCBI taxonomy): domain Eukaryota; kingdom Viridiplantae; phylum Streptophyta; class Magnoliopsida; order Poales; family Poaceae; genus Triticum; species Triticum aestivum. The sequence goes on from NC_057798.1 coordinate 526,113,980, forward strand.
AGTCCTTGACATCGTGGTTCATCCGATGAGATCATCGTGTAACATGTGGGAGCCAACATGGGTATCCAGATCCCGCTGTTGGTTATTGACCGGAGAACATCTCGGTCATGTCTGCATGTCTCCCGAACCCGTAGGGTCTACACACTTAAGGTTCGATGATGCTAGGGTTATAAAGGAAGCTTGTATGTGGTTACCGAATGTTGTTCGGAGTCCCGGATGAGATCCCGGACGTCACGAGGAGTTCCGGAATGGTCCGGAGGTAAAGATTTATATATAGGAAGTCCTGTTTCGGCCATCGGGACAAGTTTCGGGGTCATCGGTATTGTACCGGGACCACCGGAAGGGTCCCGGGGGCCCACCGGGTGGGGCCACCTGCCCCGGGGGGCCACATGGGCTGTAGGGGGTGCGCCTTGGCCTACATGGGCCAAGGGCACCAGCCCCTAGAGGCCCATGCGCCAAGATATAGGAAAAAGGGGAGAGTCCTAAAGGGGGAAGGCACCTCCGAGGTGCCTTGGGGAGGATGGACTCCTCCCCCCCCCCTCTTAGCCGCACCCCTTCCTTGGAGGAAGGGGCAAGGCTGCGCCTCCCCCCTCTCCCCTGCCCCTATATATAGTGGAGGGGAGGGAGGGCATCCATACCTGAGCCCTTGGCGCCTCCCTCCCTCCCGTGACACCTCCTCCTCTCCCGTAGGTGCTTGGCGAAGCCCTGCAGGATTGCCACGCTCCTCCATCACCACCACGCCGTTGTGCTGCTGCTGGATGGAGTCTTCCTCAACCTCTCCCTCTCTCCTTGCTGGATCAAGGCGTGGGAGACATCGTCGAGCTGTACGTGTGTTGAACGCGGAGGTGCCGTCCGTTCGGCACTAGGATCATCGGTGATTTGAATCACGACGAGTACGACTCCATCAACCCCGTTCACTTGAACGCTTCCGCTTAGCGATCTACAAGGGTATGTAGATGCACTCTCTTTCTACTCGTTGCTGGTCTCTCCATAGATAGATCTTGGTGATTCGTAGGAAATTTTTTGAATTTCTGCTACGTTCCCCAACAGGCAAAGAGCTACATTGCCGTCCGCTTCGGTCGGCTGACGGCAAAGGGTCCTTTGCCATCAGCTGCCGACGGCAAAGAATGTTGACGGCAATAATTGCCGTTACTCCGTTAGGTGGTTAACAGCAAGCCTTTGCCGTCGGCCGCTGACGGCAAACATCGGAAGGCCTTTACCGTCTGCTGCTGTAGGCAAAGTTACTTTCTCTTTGCCGTCAGCCACTGTTGGCAAACTGACCAGATAGGTCAGCCTCCCAGGAAGCACAGTTGCCTGCCACGTGGCCTCTTTGCCGTCCGTTGCTGATGGCAAAGAGCCCTTTGCCATCGGTGGCGGACGGCAAAGAGCCTGCATAATGGCTTTTTTCCCTGTTTTTTTTAAATCCAACAATTTTCACAGCAAATATATATGACATATATAGATATATTTCACAGGGCTATTTAACAGCACATAAGTTTCATCGTACATACATATATAGTTCCATCCACTCATACATAGCAAGTTGCACATACACATAAGTTGCAACCATTAGGAAGTTGCACATACATATTACAATGCAAAATTTCATCAAGATAGCAAGTTCCATCGTAGCAAGCTAGAAGAATACTAGAAGAGAATGAAATAAAAAACAAGCACTCCATCTTAGCAAGCTAGCTTCCGCGAAGTGAATGAAATCTGCAAAATGGCAAATAAGAAAGTTAGGAAAAGGTGACTAGAAGAAGAAGACTAGAAGAAGAAGCACACCATCGTTTGTGAGGTAACTTAGGTGAAATGGATCGTTTATGAGCTAACTTAGGTAAAATGCATCATTTTAGAGCTAATGTAGGTAAAATGGATCGTTTATGAGCTAACTAAGCTAATTATGTCGTTTTTTTACATAAGTAAGGTAAGTACATGTCATTATTGAGAAAACCTAGTTAACTAAGCATATTATAACTAACTTAGGTCATTTTGGAGGAAACAAAGCTAAGTATAGATCGTTTTGGAGCTAACTTGGGTAAAATGGCTGGTTTTGGAGCTCAGTAAGCTTATTAAGTCATTTTACAGGAAAAGAAGCTAACTCTAGGTCATTAAGGTAAGCATATTGGATGAAATAAAGCTAAGTCTAGGTCTTTATGCATTTGTTAAGCAAAAAATTAGAGAAACTTACCTTGATCATGGAGGTGTGGGAGCGGGCTGGCTCATGCCAGTAGCTAGAGAAGGATCGTGTGATGCTTGTGTGGAGTAACGCTGCACCAAAGATCATTTCCAATGTTTCGTTAGCATGATGACACTCAAATGTTAAGACTAGCAAGTAACGTCCATTCAAATTAAACTCACCGTGGTCTCAGGAGCAATCTCTGGATCAATGGCTATGGAGCCACGGGACCTCCCGCCACTAGATATCATCACCTGCTCTGGATTGTAGGGGATCTGGCTCGGGTTAAACTCCTCCCCTTTCCTCGCCTTCCCCTTGACTTGCTTGTAAGAGGCAGTGTGGGCCATGGCATACAGGTCGTACCCCTTTGGCACCTTATCCGTCTTATTGTAGCATGCCTGAAAGAAAGAAACAAAGTAAATTAGTAATTAAAGGGCTCAAGCTAGCATGATGAATGAATTGCATTAATAATGAAGCAAACCACATTACCCAATTCCGCCCGAACTGATATAAGCTGGAGCTACCTTGATGGTGTGGCACACCTTCAATTTGGGCACGTTTGTCCTTGGCCTCAGTCTGCTCCCCTTCCATCTTTCAACACCTGCCATGACAAAGAGTAAACAAAATTAGTACAACATAAAAAAATACCGACATGAATAATAATATGTATATCACTTAAGTGTATCATCATCAAGTACAACATAAAAAAATTGAATACCTGACACTACTAATAATCTCGATCAATATCATCAATAAATGCATAATCATTATCATCACTATAATCAATGATGGGCTCATAGGGTTCAGTGACATCAACATGTGGAAGGCCACCTTTACGTAATCGGTCAAGCATTGAGAGGTCGTCCGCAGCAGTAACCTCTTCTTGTTCCGGCTCTTCTTGTTCCTCCTCTGGGGTGATGTGGGATTCACTGTCGCTGTCTACTTCAATGTTTTGGGGTGAAGTATACCGGTTCTTGAAACGCTTTTTGGAAAGACGTGTCTCTTGGAAGAATTCTCCTTCATATGTGTCTGGGTTAATGTGAGGTTCATAATCCTCTTCCTTTGGGGGAGATAGTCTAGCACGTGGCGGCACTTCATAAACGACATCCCAACCTTTTAGATTTGGATTAGTTTGGCAGGCCCAGGGTAGATAGAATACTTGGGTCGCCTGTTGAGCCATAATATAGACATCAGGAACATCTAAATGGGTGCTTTGGTTGATTTCAACTATCCCTATATGTTCATGAGTCCTTCTAGTCTCCTTCGGCTGAAACCAATAACATTTGAAGACTATGACATTCGGTGGGTTTTCACCATAGAATAGAAGTTCATAAATTGCTTCAACTCTCCCATAATACTCGGTACCTCCTTCGCCGATAGCAAATACACAACAATTTGTAGACTTTCGGTCGGCCATAGATAGCTCTTTGCCATAGGTACGAAAACGATACCCGTTGATGTCGTATTTGTCAAATGAACGGATCTTATAGTCAAAACCATTAGTGACTTGTCTCAATTCGGCGTCCATAGACTCTGAATTAGCCTACAAGTTTAATATGAAAGGATTGTTGCATTACGCACAAATTAGCGAATGAAATGAAATTGCCTAATAGAATTTACCGTTTGTTTGAACCAAGAGATGAAACCGGGATAGCCGCCTCCTTGCTTTGCGAGAAGCTCATACTCTTCGACGGAATCCTTTTGGATCACCGCTCCATACGAGAATAGGGCGACGTATCGACTGTATGAAATATCCAGGAATAAGAGCAGTTCAAAGGAAATAGAAGTTGCGAAACAATGTACCGAGAACTTACTCGATGTATGACCGCACTTCTATCAGGTTGTTGAAGATATACAACGAAATGGTCCGCCATTCTTCGTTATCCAAAGATACTGGATTTGAAACACTGGCTGGTGCGAGATTGCCTTTGAATAGGCTGAGGTTGGATCCACCCTTTTTAGGCTCTTCAGCATTGTACCGAGGCTTCGGATTATGCAAATGACGATTTTTGGTTTCGTAGTGTGCTGTCACGAAGTTTGCCACCTCCTCAGTGATGAATGCCTCAGCCATAGACGCTTCAATTCTATGTTTATTTTTACATTTTTCTCGAAGCGTCTTCTGCATCCTCTCAGTTGGGTAGCACCAACGATTTTGCACGGGCCCCCCCCAATCTTGCCTCGGTCGGGAGATGCAAAATCAAATGCTGCATTGGATTAAAGAAGCCCGGTGGAAAGATCTTCTCTAACTTGCAGATCAACTCTGGCACCAACTCTTCCATTTCTTCTAGCACGCCAGGCGATAGTTCTTTCACACAAAGAACACGGAAGAAATAGCTGAGTTCTGCCAGTACTAGCCATTCATCCTCAGGGATGAAGCCACGCAACATCACCAGCATTACCCGCTCAATCCATATGTGCCAATCATGACTCTTGAGACCAAATATCTTCAATTTATCAAGACTCGCTCCCCTCTTTAGATTCGCTGCATACCCATCGGGGAACATCAACTGCATTTTCACCCACAAGAAAATTTCCCTCATAGCTGGCCTTCCAAGATTGAACCATGCCTTTGGCTTCGTCCAGTTCTGCTTTCCTTTTGGTTCTTTCATGTTTTGTAACGGCCTATCACATAGCGCCTCCAGATCGACTCTAGCCTTAGTATTATCCTTTGACTTCCCATCTATGCCGAACAATGTACCAAAAAGTGTCTCGGCGATATTCTTCTCAGTGTGCATCACGTCGATGTTGTGTGGGCAAAGGAGGTCTTTGAAGTAAGGCAGATCCCATAAGCATGTTTTGTGAGTCCAGGCGTGCTCAGAATTATACCCCTTGAAGTACCCTGGACGCTCTGGATCTGGCTCGAGAGCGTTTAACTGATCCAGGGTCTGTTGGCCTGTCAACGCAGGTGGTGCAGAGTTTTTTACAACTCTACCTCTGATGAAGTTCTTCTTGTCTTTCCTGAACTTATGGCGAGGATCCAGGAACTGTCTATGCATGTCGAAGCAAGAAAACTTGCGACCGGCCTGAAGCCAACGAAACTCAAGAGCTCCCTTGCATGTGGGGCATGGGAACCTTCCATGCACACACCAGCCAACGAATAGCGCATACGCCGGCAAGTCATGCGTCGAGTACATGTACCAGACACACATTATGAAGTTTCGTTTGCTATAGGCGTCGTATGTCTTGAACCCATTATCCCAGGCTTCTTGCAATTCGTCCTTAAGCGGCTGCATGTACACATTCATATTTTCCCCCGAATAGTTGGGCCCTGGAATTATCAATGTCAGGAAAATGTTCTTTCTTTGCATAATCTGTCTGGGGGGAGATTGAGTGGAAAGACAAATACAGGCCAATAACTGTACTGGGCTGCCGTCATACCAAACACACTGAACCCATCGGTGCTGATGCCGACTTAAGGATGCCTCGGATCTGCCGCTTTGTCAGCATGTAATTCATCAAACTTTTTCCACGCAACACCATCCGATGTGTGTACCATCATAAGATTACCATCTGCATCTAGTTCGGTTCTTTTGCTTGTTTTGTGCCATGTCATCTGTCTGGCCGTCTCTTCGACCATGAAAAGACATTGAAGTCTTGGTACGATTGGCATATACCGAAGAACACTAACAGGGATTTTGGTCTGTGTCTTCTCACCCATACCGCTGTCTACAATATACCTGGAACACTTGCAAATGGGACAATAGTTCAAGTCCGCATAGTCAAGCCTAAATAAGGCACATCCTTTCTCACAGGCATGTATCTTCTCATAGGACATCTTCAGTGCACGAAGGATTTTGTCCGACTGGTACAGGTTTGCAGGCATTACATGGCCTTTGGGTAGAAAGCGTCCAAATACTGTCATAATTGCGTCATAGCATTCTCTGCCCAAGTTGAACTGAGCCTTCAAAGCCATTACTTGTGAGATGGCATCCAACTGACAAAGCTCAGTGTGGTCGTGGAGCGGATGTTTTGAAGACTCCAACATTTCATTGAAGGCCTTTGCAGATTCCTCCATCTCCTCGTCCGAATCCCGAGCATCATCATAGTCTTGCACCATGTTTTCCATCCCGGTACCATGCTCGCCGGTGCGACGATGATCCACCTCAGCTCGGTCACGTTGGGCAGACTCACCATGGCATGTCCACACCGTATAATCGGGCGTAAAACCATTCTTCTGCAGGTGTTTACCCATTTCAGCCTCTGTCCTCTTTTCCCAATTGCCACATCGGAAACAGGGGCACGAAGTTTTCCTATGGCCATTTGCAAATGCGGCTTGCACAAACCCCTTGGTTTTTGTGAACCATTCAGCGCTCCATTTGTTCTGACCAGTGTGACCAGTATACATCCACGCACGATCACTCATCTTGACTTTCAGAGCTACTGGACACACAACAATTATATATATAATTCACCATGTATATATTCATCAGTTGATCTACTTTGTCAATTTTATTACGTCCATGCAACCTACACTCTAATAGGTAAAGATAGGTCCTAATCCCACCCGAGTATGTGTAGATTGGGTTCATTTTCCCAAGCTATGCTCCGGATCCGACGCAAAATTTCGGCAGCACCTCCCCGCTGTTCTCCTGATACACGTCTCTGCAATAAACAGAGATGATGTGTACCCGGAGAACAACAAGGGAGGCACTGACGAAATTTATGCGTCGGATCCAGAGCAAAGCATATGGGAAAACGAACCCAATCTACACATACTCGGGCTGTCCATGGATAGCGTTGGACAATTCGAAAGAATCAAGGTTATAAATATGCAAATGCATGCATATTTATAACTATGACACTTTCGAACGGGAGACACATATTGGTTACGCATACTGATGATTCAGGACACATATATAGCTAGCTACCAAATTTCATGTCATTTGTGCAAATAATTAATGGGGGAGAAGGACATGTCATTTGTGCTCACCCATGAACGAAGGGGCAGAGCTCGTCAAACGCACAGCGAGGTCGTCGAACACCAAACCTCGCAGCGATGAAACAACCGCACATTTAAATCTACCCGATCAACACAATTATATATGATGTTTTTCATAACAAAATCGAAAAATATATGACCTAACTAATAATTCACAAATATATAACCCCGTCGGCCTCTGGAAGGCCAAAGAGCACCTTTTCGGGAGGTTTAGGGGGTCAGGGTGTCATGTCGGTGTCGGGGTGCTGTTTCGGGGTCAGGGTGTTGTGTCGGGGTGTGGTGTCGTGCTCTGTGTGTCGGGGTGT
>NC_057798.1:526122029-526168114 GCF_018294505.1 Triticum aestivum
CGGGGGCGGTGAGGGCGGGGGCGGCGCCGGGCGGCGGGGGCGGGGGCGGCGCGGTGGGTGGACGATGTGGGCGTCGGGGAGGAGGTCGAGGGAGAAGAGAGAGTAACGGGCGGGGGAGGGGGCTCGGCCGTTAGTTAGGTTAGCCTTTGCCGTCCGCTCTCCTTTGCCGTCCGCTTTTGTTCATATTTGCCGTCTGCTGCGGACGGCAAAGAGGGGGGAGGTTAAGTTTTTTCGTTAGTGGGTGCCACCTCCCTCTTTGCCATCAGCCAGCGGATGGCAAAGATTCTTTGCCGTCAGCCAGCGGACGGCAAAGAAATGGCCGATGGCAAAGACCTTCTTTACCGTCTGCCATTTGTTTGCCGTCTGCTTCTTGGTAGCTGATGGCAAAGACCTTCTTTGCCGTTCGCTAGCTGACGGCAAAGATATGGCAGACGGCAAATTCCCTGATTTCAGTAGTGCGTACATGATGTACAAACCAACAAACACATACTTGATTTCTCAAGATAAGAGAATTGGAAGCACAACATATACAAACACATGCAAGGAACAAAACCACAACATGCAAAGGGAACAAGTAACTTTCAATGTACACAATTTAAGTACAAGTTACCACAAAGAGGAACATTGGATATAAGATAGAAACCCAATTGACTTGGTTTAAGACAATAAGAATAATGAAGTCCCCTTAATTCTTCATAATGTATCCAAGTCTCCAATGCCCTCCAAGAACACCTATTGGTCAAGTTTGAGCTTGTTGGTCCCCAACCAAGTTGTGTCCTAAGAGATTAGTCACAATAGGCTTGGCTACCCAAATGGTTCTTTTCTTGACACCACTTTGAGTACCAACAAATTTGGCAAACACATTGCCAACCTTATCCTTCCCAAGAGAATAGACATCATCAATTAGAATAGGGTTGGATAAGGTACCATCCATGCATGAAGAAGCGACGTGACCTTTCTCACGGCATAAGTAGCAACGTGTACTCTTTTCTTTCTTCTTAGTTGACATCTCAACTAGAAGATCATTGCCTTGAGTCTTCTTGGGAAGTGGCCTTTCTTCAACTTGATGTTGAGCATGAGATTGAAATTGTGCCCTCTTCCCTTGTTGTTTGTCACTAATAGCCTTCTTCTTCAATGGGCAAGATCGAACATGATGCCCTTCAATTTTGCACTTGAAGCAAACAATCTTGGCCGAATTCTTGGCTTGCTCTTGGCCCTTCTTCTTGTCATCTTGGACTTCTTCTTATTGGAGTTGAATCCAAGTCCATCTTTGTCATTGGGGGATTTTTGCACATTCAAGATATTGTTGAGTGTGGACTTCCCTTCATGACTCTTTTCCAAGTCTTTCTTCAAGGAAGTGACTTGGGCCTTCAGCTCTTTGATTTCCTCTACATGGTTAGTATCAACACAAGTACTAGAGGAAGTATAAGCTTCACCGTTAGAGCAACAAGGCAAGGAAAGCAATTCATCACAAGATGTACCAATGCTATTCATGGATGAATTACGAGGACTAGCACAAGGCAATATAGCATTTAGACTTGAAATAGTGCTAGTATCCACATGAGGCTCACTAGATGTTATCTTAGTAATCAAAGCCTCATGAGCCATCTTTAGCACATTATGGGATACTCGAAGATCATCATGAGAGCTTGAGAGCTTTTCATGACTTTCTTCCAATTTCCCATAATTGCTAGATAACAACTCAAGTTGAACCCTTAGCTCAACATTCTCCTTCAAAATGGATGCTTCACAAGAAATAGAGTTAGTAGCACAAGCATCATCATAAACAACAAGAGGAGAAGGCAACTTGGCAAGCTCTTTGGAATATGAAGCTTTAAGTCGTGCATGAGACTCGGTGATTCCGATGAGCTCACTCTTAATGACCCTTGAGCCATTTTCGAGGTGCCCAAAGTCCTCAAGGAGTTTAGTATGCGCAAATTCAAGCTTCTCATTTTTAGTTTTGACATCATTGGCCACCTCAAGGGCACTATCATGAGATTCCCTCACTCTAGATAATTCTAGAGCAAAAGTCTCCTCAAGAGATTCCTTGGTGGTTTGTTCAAGTTCAAGAGCTTGAGATAGCTCCACGATCTCCTTAGCGTAATCGCGCTCATGATCTTCCATTTTCTCAATGGTGGCCTCATGCTCCCCGAGATGAGATTCCAACTCCTCAATATATTTCTTTCCCTCAATTGCAATAGACACGATTTCCACGAAGTTGGAACAAGCAACTTTATTCTTATGAAGAGATTTAAAAATCATTCCCCCCTTAATTTTTAAGGATGCAACAGTATCATTCTCTTCATCATTAGCATCAACATTATCATCAAGAGACATATTGGGGTTCAAAGTAGGAGATACCTTTGAAGCCTTAGCCATAAGGCAAAATGCAATAGTTGTTGATGCGCGATCCCTTGAGGCACCATTCAAGACCACATCTTGTTCCATGGAGTGTTGGGTTTCCTCTACATTGTTAGTACAACAACTCGAGGCAATACAAGCATTTTTATCATGGCAACAAGATATAGCAAGCATATCATCGTGAGATTTAGTCAAGCAATTTCTACATGATATGCAAGGACTCTCAACACTAGCATATGAACCAACTAGAGTGCTCGAAGTGTTAAGGTCCAAAGAAGGACCATTGCAATAAGATAGTGATGAAGGATCATCAACAATAAGCACACTATCATTATTGCAATGACCAACACTACTCACCATAGCGTTACCTTGTGGCAATCCACATGTAGGTGAAGTAGAATAAGTTGAGAAGGCAACAAGGTCGGAGGTGTAGGAGAACAATCATCCCCACAAATCTTGGACACACCATATTTATCTTGAAGCTTTCTCTACAACTCATGAGCATCGCAGAACGGCATGGGTTGAAATATAACTACATTGCTCAATGCATCGAAAATCACATTAGAAGCTTGAGCATTAAGATAAGAGTTTTTTTATCCTCTAAAGATAATATTTGGGGATCCTTCAGAGGAGAAAAACCCATATCTACAATTCGCTCTAAATTTGGGTTCATGACCCTAATGAGATTAAGCATGCGAATTACTCAAACATCAAAATTTGTACCATCGAAACTAAGTGACAGAGAATCCTAATGCCCTAGTCGACATCTTTACTCTCTAGGCGGTTAAGCCTAAAAAAGAGAGACGAGGCTCTGATTCCAATTGAAAGATCGTGGATGTCGCTAAGAGGGGGGGGGGGTGAATAGGCACTTTAAAATAATTACGTTTTAGGCTTGAACAAAAGCGGAATAAACCTAGCGGTTAGTTTGTCAAGCACAAGACCTACAACAACTAGGCTCACCTATGTGCACCAACAACTTATGCTAAGCAAGATAAACAACTAGGTGATAGCAAGATATATGACAAGAAACAATATGGCTATCATAAAGTAAAGTGCATAAGTAAAGGGCTCGGGTAACAGATAACCGAGGCACGCGGAGACAAGGATGTATCCCCAAGTTCACACCCTTGCGGATGCTAATCTCCGCTTGGAGCGGTGTGGAGGCACAATGCTCCCCAACAAGCTACTAGGGCCACCGTAATCTCCTCACGCCCGCGCAAGATGCCGTGATTCCACCAAGGGACCCTTGAGGGCGGTCACCGAACCCGTACAAATGGATACCCTTGGGGGCTGTCACCGAACTCGTACACTTTGGAAACCCTTGGGGGCGGTCACCGGAACCTATCAAATTGCTCGGGGTGATCTCCATAACCTAATTGGAGACCCCGACACTTGCCTGGAGCTTTACACCACAATGATTGAGCTTCGAACACCACCAACCGTCTAGGGCACCAAGGCACCCAATAGGAACCAGCTCAAGGGTACCAAGCACCCAAGAGAGATAAGCTTCTCAACTTGAAACTTCCACGTATCACCATGTAGAACTCAAATCGATGCACCAAATGCAATGGCAAGGGCACATGCAGTGCCCAAGTCCTTCTCTCCCAAATCCCACCAAAGCAACAAATGCGAGGGAGGAAAATGAGAGGAAGAACAAAGAAGAGAACATGAAGAACTCCAAGATATAGATCCAAAGGGTTCCCCTCACATAGAGGAGAAAGTGATTGGTGGAAACATAGATCTAGATATCCTCTCTCCTTTCCCCCCAAATTAGCAAGAATCCATGGAGGGATTGAGAGATAGCAAGCTCGAAGAAGGTCAATAATGGGGGGCAAATGCGAGCTCAAAGGATAGGGTCCATTGGGGAAGAAGGCCTGAGGGAGTCCTGGACTAGGGGGTGTCCGGACAGCCGGACTATCATCGTCAGCCGGACTCCAAGACTATGAAGATACAAGATTGAAGACTTCGTCCCGTGTCCGGATGGGACTTTCCTTGGCATGGAAGGCAAGCTTGGCGATACAGATATGTAGATCTCCTACCATTGTAACCGACTCTGTGTAACTCTAGCCCTCTCCGGTGTCTATATAAACCGGAGGGTTTTAGTCCGTAGGACAAACAACCATTACAACAATCATACCATAGGCTAGCTTCTAGGGTTTAGCCTCCTTGATCTCGTGGTAGATCCACTCTTGTAACACACATCATCAATATTAATCAAGCAGGACGTAGGATTTTACCTCCATCAAGAGGGCCCGAACCTGGGTAAAACATCGTGTCCCTCGTCTCCTGTTACCATCCGCCTAGACGCACAGTTCGGGACCCCCTACCCGAGATCCGCCGGTTTTGACACCGACATTGGTGCTTTCATTGAGAGTTCCTCTGTGTCGTCACTGATAGGCTTGATGGCTTCTTCAATCAACAACCACGCCGTCCAGGGTGAGACTTTTCTCCCCGGACAGATCTTCGTGTTCGGCGGCTTCGCACTGCGGGCCAATTTACTTGGCCATCTGGAGCAGATCGAAAGCTACTCCCCTGGCCATCAGGTCAGGTTTGGAAGCCTAAACTTCACGGCTGACATCCGCGGGGACTTGATCTTCGATGGAGTCGAGCCACAACCGAGCGTGCCACACTGTCACGATGGGCATGATCTAGCTCTGCCGTTGGATAGTACCCTGGAGGCCGCACACAAGTCCGCTCTGACCCATAGTTCGGAGCCGACCGCGCAGATCGAGGACAGGTGGCTGGACACCGCCTCGGGAGCTGCAACTTCCACGGCGATGGAGCCGAATACTGACCTTGTCCCTTATGAAGCTCGTGACTCCGAGGCGCCGGACTCCTTGCCGGACTCTGAACCTCCTGCGCCCCTGCCAATCGAATCCGATTGGGCGCCGATCATGGAGTTCACCGCCGCGGACATCTTTCAGCACTCACCCTTTGGCGACATCCTAAATTCGCTAAAAGATCTCTCGTTATCAGGAGAACCCTGGCCGGACTGCGGTCAGGATGGCTGGGATGCGGACGACGAAGAAATTCAAAACCCACCCACCACCCACTTTGTAGCCACTGTCGATGGTCTAACCGACATGCTAGACTATGACTCCGAAGACAATGACGGTATGGACGACGATGCCGGAGACGATCAAGAACCAGCGCCTACAGGGCACTGGAAGACCACCCGTCATACGACATATACATGGTGGACACCCCAAAGGATGGGGACGGCGAAGAAGCAGCGGAGGCGGATTCTTCTAAGAAACAGCCCAAGCGCCGACGTCAGCGGCGCCGCTCTAAATCCCGCCACAGTAAGAATGGAGAGTCCGGCACCGGAGATAATAACACCCCAGAGAGTGCCGAAGACAACACCCTCCAGCAAGATTCAGCACAGGAGGACGGAGTAGCCAGCCCTCAGGAGAGAGCGGCAGACGAGGAGGACGAAAATTACATGCCTCCCTCCGAAGACGAGGCAAGCCTCAATGACGACGAATTCGTCGTGCCTAAGGATCTCGTCGAACAAGAGCATTTTAAACGCAGGCTAATGGCCACGGCGAACAGCCTAAAGAAAAAGCAGCAACAGCTTCAAGCTGATCAAGACCTGCTGGCCGACAGATGGACCGAGGTCCTCGCGGCCGAAGAGTATGAACTCGAACGCCCCTCCAAAAGCTACCCAAAACGCAAGTTGCTTCCCCGACTAGAGGAGGAAGCGTACAAACCTTCATCACCAGCGCACAATACGGCAGACCGACCACCCCGTGGTCGCGACAGAGAGGCATCTAGGCCCTCCAACAGAACCGTACCCTGGCACCGCTCGAAAAGTACGAAGCCACGGGGGAATGCGCCGGACTTGCGGGATATATTGGAGGACAAGGCAAGACAATCCAGATCTATCTACGGATCACGTGGGCGCCCCACGACCCACGACGACTACCGTCGCGCCGGATACAACAACTCCGGCCGGGCCGAACACAACAGACAAGGCTTTCTTGAGCTACGTCATGATATTGCTCAATATAGAGGCGCCGCACACCCACTATGCTTCACAGACAAAGTAATGGATCATCAAATCCCTGAAGGGTTTAAACCCGTGAACATTGAATCTTATGATGGCACAACAGACCCTGCGATTTGGATCGAAGATTATCTCCTTCACATCCATATGGCCCGCGGCGACGATCTCCACGCCATCAAGTACCTCCCACTCAAGCTTAAAGGACCAGCTCGGCATTGGCTTAACAGCTTGCCGGCAGAGTCAATTGGGTATTGGGAGGACCTGGAAGCCACATTCCTCGACAACTTCCAAGGCACATATGTGCGACCACCAGACGCCGATGACCTAAGCCACATAATTCAGCAGCCAGATGAATCGGCCAGACAATTCTGGACACGGTTCTTAACAAAGAAAAATCAAATCGTTGACTGTCCGGATGCAGAGGCCCTCGCAGCCTTCAAACATAATATCCGCGACGAGTGGCTGGCCCGGCACCTAGGACAGGAAAAGCTGAAATCCATGGCAGCCCTCACATCACTCATGACCCGCTTCTGTGCGGGAGAGGACAGCTGGCTAGCTCGCAGCAACAACCTCAGCAAAAATGCTGGCAGTCCGGATACTAAGGACCACAATGGCAGGTCGCGTCGAAACAAAAATAAACGCCACGTTAACGGCGATAACAATGAAGATACGGCAGTCAACGCCGGATTCAGAGGCTCTAAACCCGGTCAGCGGAAGAAGCCATTCAAAAGAACCACTCCGGGTCCGTCCAATTTGGACCGAATACTCGACCGCTCTTGCCAGATACATGGCACCCCCAAAAAGCCAGCTAACCACACCAACAGAGATTGTTGGGTATTCAAGCAGGCAGACAAGTTAATTGCCGAAAACAATGACAAGGGGATGCATAGCAACGACGAGGAAGAGACCCGGCTGCCGAACAATAGAGGACAGAAGGGTTTCCCCCCACAAGTGCGGACGGTAAATATGATATACGCAACCCACATACCCAAGAGGGAGCGGAGGCATGCACTTCGGGACATATATGCGATGGAGCCAGTCGCCCCGAAGTTCAATCCATGGTCCTCTTGCCCGATCACTTTTGATCGAAGGGACCACCCCACCAGTATCCGCCATGGCGGATTCGCCGCATTGGTTTTAGACCCAATCGTCGATGGATTTCACCTCACTAGAGTCCTCATGGACGGCGGCAGCAGCCTGAACCTGCTTTATCAGGATACAGTGCGCAAGATGGGCATAGACCCCTCAAGGATTAAACCTACAAAGACGACCTTCAAAGGCGTCATACCAGGTGTCGAGGCCAATTGTACAGGCTCGGTCACACTGGAAGTGGTCTTCGGATCCCCGGATATTTTCCGAAGCGAGGAGTTAATCTTCGACATAGTCCCGTTCCACAGCGGCTATCACGCCCTGCTCGGACGAACCGCGCTTGCAAAGTTCAACGCGGTGCCGCATTATGCATACCTCAAGCTCAAGATGCCAGGCCCTCGTGGAGTCATCACGGTCAACAGAAACACTGAACGCTCCCTCCAAACAGAGGAACACACAGCGGCTCTCGCGGCAGAAGTTCAGAACAGCCTCTTAAGGCAACTTTCGAGTCCGGCCGTTAAAAGACCGGACGGGATTAAACGCTCTCGGAGTAACATATACCAAGACCACCTGGCGCGTTCCGAGCACGCGTAGCAATGCGGCCCCAACCCCAGCCCTTACATGATTGTAAGACAAGCTCCCCGCGTACATCATTACGCTCTGGAGATACCTTGGGCATAGGGGGAGGGACACGACCACGACAGGCCCAGAGTGCGGCTCAACCACACCAGGGGCCCCTAAGTGTGTCGATCTTTTTCTTTCCCTTTTTTTATTATTCTTATTTTATCCACAGGACTCCATTTACAAGAGGCCCTGTCCGGCAGTAGATCTGCCGAACCCACGATGCAACAGCCAGGGAGGAACCAGGGCTACGACGAACACTCAGGTGGTCTCCATTACGAGCATTAAATCTATTTATTACACCATTCCGCAGCCTATCCCTGGAGGGGGACATGTCTAATAGTCCAAACCCTTGCTTACCGCACTATTTGTATCGTTCTGCACTCACAGCAGAACTCCTCGAATAAACAATGCATCATTTTTCGCTTATAATTGCATTCCCTTTATTTATATATGTATGTTCACTTATGACATCTTGCATCCGTACAATTCAGTATGGCAGAATACACCAGGGGCTTATGTTGCCCACATTATGGTGTGAAGTTCGAACACTTTCACAAGTGCGGCACCCCGAACTTATAGCACTATATGCATCGGCTCCGAATCATGTCTTGGGTCAATAGTTGGGTTTGCCCGGCTCCCATGTTTTGGTACCTTACGTTCCGTTCCGTCGGCTAAGGTAGCACTGGGAGAACCACTGCGATTGCGCCCCAGTTGAGCTGGGTTAACGCCTTAGTGGAGAAAGCTAAAACTGACCGTCATGATAAGGCGAGAGCTAGTCGCTGTTCGAGAGGTCTTTTCGAGTCCTTAAAGACTTACGCCGCTTAGAGCAAGGAACCGGCTATGTCCGGCCAAGGCGTGGATAGCGCCCCAAATTTGGTCTTTCGAACACTAGGGGCTTCGCTGAAATTTAAAATTATAGAATTCTATGGCTAAGTGAGAGTGTTCAAGCATTATAAGTCCGGTTGCCTTGTTCGTTGTGTTGAGCGCCTCCCTAGATGGACCAAAAAATGGGAACAAGAGCGCTCAAGTTTATCCCGAACACCCCAGCACTCGTGGCATGGGGGCTGAAGCCGACGACTTGCCATCTCTCAGATTTGATAAACGGCCGCACAGAAGGTAATATTTTAAATCAAACAAGCGTTGCTTAGCGCATATGAACAAAGTTTTCAGCGCACAGGATAACACATTGCGAGTCTACTAAAAAATTACATCTCTGGGGCACTCATCCGCAATCTTGCGGGCACCCTTCAGGACAGTCTTATAGTACATTTCGGGCATACGATACTCCTTGCCCGTCGGCGGCGCGTCCGTCAGAAGCCTCTCAACATCCAGCCTGCCCCAGTGCACCTTTGCGCGGGCAAGGGCCCGACGGGCACCTTCAATGCAGGTGGAGCGCTTGATGACCTCTACCCAAGGGCACGCATCCACCAGCCGCCGCACGAGGTCGAAGTAGCTCCCAGGCATGGCCCCTCCAGGCCACAACCAGACTATAAGGCCCTTCATGGCCTGCTCGGCTACCTTGTGGAGCTCGACCAGCTGCTTCAGCTGGTCGCTAGGGGGCACCGGGTGTCTGGCCTCAGCATACTGAGACCAGAAGACCTTCTCCGTTGAGCTCCCCTCCTCGGCCCGATAAAATGCGGCGGCATCGGACACGCTACGAGGCAGATCTGCAAACGCCCATAGAGAGCTCCGAATTCGGGTAAGTAACAGGTAATTTACATTCACATGCTTGCTTTGCATGAAAAATGCCTTACCCGCCGCTATCTTCTTCATCGCCTCAATCTCCTGGAAGGACTTATGGGCCTCGGCCTTGGCGGCTTTGGCACTTTCAAGAGCTGAGGCAAGCTCGGACTCTCGAGTCTTTGAGTCGCGCTCCAAACTCTCATGCTTTTCCATGAGAGCCTGGAGCTCTTGCCGCACCTCCGCCACCCGCGCCTCCTGCTTCTCTCGCTCCGCCCGTTCTGCGGCCGCATTGCGTTCGGCTGCGAACACGGCCTCCTTCAGGGTTGCCACCTCGTTCGTGGCCCCTGCAGTACCCATGTTATCCTTGTTATTTCTATTGCAACCAAAATCCTTTTCTGTAAGGTACAAATTTCCAAGTGATGTTACTCACCTTCTTTGTCCTCGAGCTGCTTCTTGGCAAGGCCGAGCTCTCGCTCGGACCGTTCGAGGTCCTTCTTCAAAGCACCGACCTCCGCAGTCAGTGCGGCAGAGGTCAGCAGCGCAGCCTGCAAACCCATATTGACATAATTTTTAGCACTCCTGCGTATATCTTTTTTAGATCCTCAGTCCGATTTTTCTTTCCGAACACCGAACCGAGCATCAGGGGCTACTGTCTATGCGGTATCACATTACATATTTTAAACTTCTTACCTCAAAGCCTGTTAGAAGGCTGCTTCAAGCTTCGGTCAGCCCGCTCTTGGCGAGCTGAACTTCTGAATCACCGCACTCATAATAGTGCGGTGTTCTTCCTTGACGGAAGCGCTGTTGAGCGCCTCCAACAAGTTGTCCGGCGCCTCCGGTTGGACGGAGGCCGCCGGTGTCACGGTCTTGCCCTTCTTGCGAAGGGGCCGCCTGCCGGACTCCGGAACCACTGCGGGTTCCGGCACGGAGTCCGACGCGACGTCCGGGAGGTCGCCTTGTGGCACCTCCGGAGCCTCCCCCTCCTGGCGGGTCCCCTCCTGGGATCCCACCTCGGCGTCCTCAACATCGCGAGGGGTGGAGGCGGTCGGAATGGAATCTACATCCGACGGGGCCAAGGACCCGCTGGATGAAGCGGGAAGGTCCTCCTCGGCCGGGCTACAGATAGTATGCGGCGTTAGAAGGACACTACGTGGCACAAAAAAGAAATTACAAATCACTCAGGAATCCAAATACTTACGATCTTGCCAGGGGCTTGGCCCTTGAGGCCCACTCCTCATCGCCGTCGTTGGCGTTGGCGGAGCTGTCCGGAGGAAGGGTCCTTCCCCTCTTGGACCCTTCGGCTTCCCCCGTTGGGGAAGCCTTCCTCTTCCTCTCTCTGCCCTCCAGGGGAGAGCCTTCTTTCTCCTCCTCGCCTTCGGGGGAGGAGTCCGCCTCGGAGTCATCGGACACCTGAAAACGCGAACTCTTTCGAGTACCCGTGGCCTCCTTCTTGGCCTTCTTCTTCGGCACCACATGCGGTGCCGGAACCAGCAGCCCCGCTAGACGGGTGTCTACTGGGTTTTCTGGCATGGGAGCCGGACAGATAATCTGCTCGGCCTTCTTCATCCAGTCCTGTCAAAGGAAAGGGGAAATTAAATCCCGCGTAAGGTCGAACTATTAAAAACAAGTGTCCCGTAAAGGGGTAGAATCACTTACTGTTGGAAATATGCCCTAGAGGCAATAATAAAAGCATTATTATTATATTTCCTTGTTCATGATAATTGTCTTTATTCATGCTATAATTGTGTTATCCGGAAATCGTAATACATGTGTGAATAACAGACATCAACATGTCCCTAGTGAGCCTCTAGTTGACTAGCTCGTTGATCAACAGATAGTCATGGTTTCCTGACTATGGACACTGGATGTCATTGATAACAAGATCACGTCATTAGGAGAATGATGTGATGGACAAGACCCAATCCTAAACATAGCACAAGATCGTATAGTTCGTTTGCTAGAGTTTTCCAATGTCAAGTATCTTTTCCTTAGACCATGAGATCGTGTAACTCCCGGATACCGTAGGAGTGCTTTGGGTATGCCAAACGTCACAACGTAATTGGGTGACTATAAAGGTAGACTACAGGTATCTCCGAAAGTGTCTGTTGGGTGACATGGATCAAGACTGGGATTTGTCACTCCGTATGACGGAGAGGTATCACTGGGCCCACTCGGTAATGCATCATCATAATGAGCTCAGAGTGACCAAGTGTCTGGTCACGGGATCATGCATTACGGTACGAGTAAAGTGACTTGCCGGTAACGAGATTGAACGAGGTATTGGGATACCGACGATCGAATCTCGGGCGAGTAACATATCGATAGACAAAGGGAATAGCGTACGGGGTTGATAGAATCCTCGACATCGTGGTTCATCCGATGAGATCGTCGTGGAGCATGTGGGAGCCAACATGGGTATCCAGATCCCTCTGTTGGTTATTGACCGGAGAGTCGTCTCGGTCATGTCTGCTTGTCTCCCGAACCCGTAGGGTCTACACACTTAAGGTTCAGTTATGCTAGGGTTGTAGGGATATGTATATGCAGTAAACCGAATGTTGTTCGGAGTCCCGGATGAGATCCCGGACGTCACGAGGAGTTCCGGAATGGTCCGGAGGTAAAGATTTATATATGGGAAGTCCTGTTTCGGGGTTATCGGTATTGTACCGGGACCACCGGAAGGGTCCCGGGGGTCCACCGGGTGGGTCCACCTATCCCGGGGGGGCCACATGGGCTGTAGGGGTTGCGCCTTGGCCTAATGGGCCAAGGGCACCAGCCCCACATAGGCCCATGCGCCTAGGGTTTGAAGGGGGAAGAGTCCTAGGAGGGGAAGGCACCTCCTAGGTGCCTTGGGGGGGAGGGAAACCCCCCTTGGCCGCCGCACCCCCTAGGAGATTGGATCTCCTAGGGCCGGCCACCCCCCCTTGGCCCTCCTATATATAGTGGGGGAGAGGAGGGACTTCATACCTGAACGGCTTGGCCTTTGGTTGCCTCCTTCTCCCTCCCCAACACCTCCTCCACCTCCATAGTGCTTAGCGAAGCTCTGCCGGAGTACTGCAGCTCCATCAACACCACGCCGTCGTGCTGCTGCTGGTGCCATCTCCCTCAACCTCTCCTCCCTCCCTTGCTGGATCAAGAAGGAGGAGACGTGGCTGTTCTGTACGTGTGTTGAACACGGAGGTGCCGTCCATTCGGCGCTGGTCATCGGTGATTTGGATCACGTCGAGTACGACTACATCATCACCGTTCTTTTGAACGCTTCCGCTCGCGATCTACAAAGGTATGTAGATGCATCTAATCACTCGTTGCTAGATGAACTCCTAGATGATCTTGGTGAAACGAGTAGGAAATTTTTTGTTTTCTGCAACGTTCTCCAACAGTGGCATCATGAGCTAGGTCTATGCGTAGTTCTTCTTGCGCGAGTAGAACACAATTTGTTGTGGGCGTAGATTTGTCAACTTTCTTGCCGTTACTAGTCCTTTCTTGCTTCAGCGGTATTGTGGGATGAAGCGGCCCGGACCAACCTTACACGTACGCTTACGTGAGACCGGTTCCACCGACTAACATGCACTAGTTGCATAAGGTGGCTGGCGGGTGTCTGTCTCTCCCACTTTAGTTGGAGCGGAATCGATGAACAGGGTCCTTATGAAGGGTAAATAGAAGTTGACAAATCACATTGTGGCTTTAACGTAGGTAAGAAGACGTTCTTGCTAGAACCCTAATTCAGCCACGTAAAACTTGCAACAACAATTAGAGGACGTCTAACTTGTTTTTGCAGCAAGTGGTTTGTGATATGATATGGCCAAAGTTGTGATGAATGATGAATGATCTATATGTGATGTATGAGATGTTCATGCTATTGTAATAGGATTCACGACTTGCATGTCGATGAGTATGACAACCGGCAGGAGCCATAGGAGTTGTCATTATTCTTTTAATGACCTGCGTGTCATCGAGAAACGCCATGTAAATTACTTTACTTTATTGCTAAACGCGTTAGGCATAGTAGTAGAAGTAATAGTTGGCGAGCAACTTCATGGGGACACGATGATGGAGATCATGATGATGGAGATCATGGTGTCAAGCCGGTGACAAGATGATCATGGAGCCCCAAGATGGAGATCAAAGGAGCTATGTGATATTGGCCATATCATGTCATGTTTATTATTTGATTGCATGTGATGTTTATCATGTTTTGCATCTTGTTTACTTAGAACGACGGTAGTAAATAAGATGATCCCTCACAATAAATTCAAGAAGTGTTCCCCCTAACTGTGCACCGTTGCGACAGTTCGCTGTTTCAAAACACCACGTGATGATCGGGTGTTTTATTCAGACGTTCACATACAACGGGTGTAAGACAGATTTACACATGCAAACACTTAGGTTGACTTGACGAGCCTAGCATGTACAGACATGGCCTCGGAACACAGAAGACCGAAAGGTCGAGCATGAGTCGTATAGAAGATACGATCAACATGAAGATGTTCATCGATGTTGACTAGTCCGTCTCACGTGATGATCGGACACGGTCTAGTTTAACTCGGATCATGTAATACTTAGATGACCAGAGGGATGTCTAATCTAAGTGGGAGTTCACTAATAATTTGATTAGTTGAACTTAATTATCATGAACTTAGTCTAAAATCTTTGCAATATGTCTTGTAGATCAAATGGCCAACGTAGTCCTCAACTTCAACGCGTTCCTAGAGAAAACTAAGCTGAAAGACGATGGCAGCAACTATACGGACTGGGTCCGGAACCTGAGGATCATCCTCATAGCTGCCAAGAAAGATTATGTCCTACAAGCACCGCTTGGTGACGCACCCGTTCTCCCTGCAGAACAAGATGTTATGAACGCTTGGCAGGCACGTTTCGATGACTACTCCCTCGTTCAGTGCGGCATGCTTTACAGCCTAGAGCCGGGGCTCCAAAAGCGCTTTGAGAGACATGGAGCATATGAGATGTTCGAAGAGCTGAAAATGGTTTTCCAAGCTCATGCCCGGGTCGAGAGATATGAAGTCTCCGACAAATTCTTCAGCTGTAAGATGGAGGAAAACAGTTCTGTCAGTGAGCACATACTCACTATGTCTGGGTTGCATAACCGCTTGACTCAGCTGGGAGTTAATCTCCCGGATGATGCGGTCATTGAAAGAATCCTCCAGTCGCTTCCACCAAGCTACAAGAGCTTTGTGATGAACTTCAATATGCAGGGGATGGAAAAGACCATTCCTGAAGTATTTGCTATGCTGAAATCAGCAGAGGTAGAAGTCAGGAAGGAACATCAAGTGTTGATGGTCAATAAAACCACTAAGTTCAAGAGAGGCAAGGGTAAAAAGAACTTCAAGAAGGACGGCAAGGAGGTTGCCGCGCCCGGCAAGCAAGCTGCCGGGAAGAAGCCAAAGAATGGACCCAAGCCCGAGACTGAGTGCTTTTATTGCAAGGGAAGCGGTCACTGGAAGCGGAACTGCCCTAAGTATTTAGCGGATAATAAGGCCGGCAAAACGAAAGGTATATGTGATATACATGTAATTGATGTGTACCTTACTAGTGCCTGTAGTGGCTCCTGGGTATTTGATACCGGTGCAGTTGCTCACATTTGTAACTCAAAGCAGGGGCTACGGAATAAGCGGAAACTGGCAAAGGACGAGGTGACGATGCGCGTCGGGAATGGTTCCAAGGTCAATGTGATCGCCGTCGGCATGCTACCTCTGCATCTCCCTTCGGGATTAGTTTTAAACCTTAATAATTGTTATTTAGTGCCAGCTTTGAGCATGAACATTGTATCGGGATCTCGTTTAATTCGAGATGGCTACTCTTTTAAATCTGAGAATAATGGTTGTTCCATTTTTATGAGAGATATGTTTTATGGTCATGCTCCTATGGTGAATGGTTTATTCTTTATGAATCTCGAACGTGATGCTACACATGTTCATAATGTGAGTACCAAAAGAAGTAAGGTTGACAATGATAGTCCCACATACTTGTGGCACTGCCGCCTTGGTCACATAGGTGTCAAACGTATGAAGAAGCTCCATGCTGATGGACTTTTAGAGTCTCTTGATTATGAATCATTTGACACGTGCGAACCATGCCTTATGGGTAAAATGACCAAGACTCCGTTCTCAGGAACAATGGAGCGAGCAACCGACTTATTGGAAATCATACATACTGATGTGTGCGGTCCGATGAGTGTTGAGGCTCGCGGTGGCTATCGTTATGTTCTCACTCTCACTGATGATTTAAGTAGGTATGGGTATATCTACTTAATGAAACACAAGTCTGAAACCTTTGAAAAGTTCAAGGAATTTCAGAGTGAGGTTGAAAATCAACGTGACAGGAAAATCAAGTTTCTACGATCAGATCGTGGAGGAGAATACTTGAGTCACGAGTTTGGGGCACACTTAAGAAAATGTGGAATAGTTTCACAACTCACGCCGCCTGGAACACCTCAGCGTAATGGTGTGTCCGAACGTCGTAATCGCACTCTGTTGGATATGGTGCGATCTATGATGTCTCTTACCGATTTACCGCTTTCTTTTTGGGGCTATGCTTTAGAGACTGCCGCATTCACTTTAAATAGGGCTCCGTCGAAATCCGTTGAGACGACACCGTATGAATTATGGTTTGGGAAGAAACCTAAGCTGTCGTTTCTAAAAGTTTGGGGATGCGATGCTTATGTCAAGAAACTTCAACCTGAAAAGCTCGAACCCAAGTCGGAAAAATGCGTCTTCATAGGATACCCAAAAGAAACTATTGGGTACACCTTCTACCTCAGATCCGAAGGCAAGATCTTTGTTGCCAAGAATGGGTCCTTTTTGGAGAAAGAGTTTCTCTCGAAAGAAGTAAGTGGGAGGAAAGTAGAGCTTGATGAAGTATTACCTCTTGAACCAGAAAATGGCGCAACTCAAGAAAATGTTCCTGAGGTGCCTGCACCGACTAGAGAGGAAGTTAATGAAAATGATCAAGATACTTCTGATCAAGCCCCTACTAAAATTCGAAGGTCCACAAGGACACGTTCCGCACCAGAGTGGTACGGCAACCCTGTCTTGGAAATCATGCTGTTAGACAATGGTGAACCTTCGAACTATGAAGAAGCGATGGCGGGCCCGGATTCCGACAAATGGCTGGAAGCCATGAAATCCGAGATAGGATCCATGTATGAAAACAAAGTATGGACTTTGACTGACTTGCCCGTTGAGCGGCGAGCCATAGAAAATAAATGGATCTTTAAGAGGAAGACAGACGTGGATGGTAATGTGACCATCTATAAAGCTCGGCTTGTCACTAAGGGTTATCGACAAGTTCAAGGGGTTGACTACGATGAGACTTTCTCACCGGTAGCGAAGCTGAAGTCCGTCCGAATCATGTTAGCAATTTCCGCATTCTATGATTACGAAATATGGCAAATGGACGTCAAAACGGCATTCCTTAATGGTTTCCTTAAGGAAGAATTGTATATGATGCAGCCGGAAGGTTTTGTCGATCCTAAGAATGCTGACAAAGTGTGCAAGCTCCAACGCTCGATTTATGGGCTGGTGCAAGCATCTCGGAGTTGGAACATTCGCTTTGATGAGATGATCAAAGCGTTTGGGTTTACACAGACTTATGGAGAAGCCTGCGTTTACAAGAAAGTGAGTGGGAGCTCTGTAGCATTTCTCATATTATATGTAGATGACATACTTTTGATGGGAAATGATATAGAACTCTTGGACAGCATCAAGGCCTACTTGAATAAAAGTTTTTCAATGAAGGACCTTGGAGAAGCTGCTTATATATTAGGCATCAAAATCTATAGAGATAGATTGAGACGCCTCATAGGTCTTTCACAAAGCACATACCTTGATAAGATATTGAAGAAGTTCAATATGGATCAATCCAAGAAGGGGTTCTTGCCTATGTTGCAAGGTATGAAATTGAGCTCAGCTCAATGTCCGACCACGGCAGAAGATATAGAAGAGATGAGCGTCATCCCCTATGCCTCAGCCATAGGTTCTATTATGTATGCCATGCTATGTACCAGACCTGATGTAAACCTTGCCGTAAGTTTGGTAGGAAGGTACCAAAGTAATCCTGGCAAGGAACACTGGACAGCGGTCAAGAATATCCTGAAGTACCTGAAAAGAACTAAGGAAATGTTTCTCGTTTATGGAGGTGACGAAGAGCTCGTCGTAAAGGGTTACATCGACGCTAGCTTCGACACAGATCTGGATGACTCTAAGTCACAAACCGGATACGTGTATATTTTGAATGGTGGGGCAGTAAGCTGGTGCAGTTGCAAGCAAAGCGTCATGGCGGGATCTACATGTGAAGCGGAGTACATGGCAGCCTCGGAGGCAGCACATGAAGCAATATGGGTGAAGGAGTTCATCATCGACCTAGGAGTCATACCCAATGCGTCGGGGCCGATCAAGCTCTTCTGTGACAACACTGGAGCTATTGCACTTGCCAAGGAGCCCAGGTTTCACAAGAAGACAAGGCACATCAAGCGTCGCTTCAACTCCATTCGTGAAAATGTTCAAGATGGAGACATAGAGATTTGTAAAGTACATACGGACCTGAATGTAGCAGATCCGTTGACTAAACCTCTCCCTAGAGCAAAACATGATCAACACCAGAATTCCATGGGTGTTCGATTCATCACAATGTAACTAGATTATTGACTCTAGTGCAAGTGGGAGACTGTTGGAAATATGCCCTAGAGGCAATAATAAAAGCATTATTATTATATTTCCTTGTTCATGATAATTGTCTTTATTCATGCTATAATTGTGTTATTCGGAAATCGTAATACATGTGTGAATAACAGACATCAACATGTCCCTAGTGAGCCTCTAGTTGACTAGCTCGTTGATCAACAGATAGTCATGGTTTCCTGACTATGGACACTGGATGTCATTGATAACGAGATCACATCATTAGGAGAATGATGTGATGGACAAGACCCAATCCTAAACATAGCACAAGATCGTATAGTTCGTTTGCTAGAGTTTTCCAATGTCAAGTATCTTTTCCTTAGACCATGAGATCGTGTAACTCCCGGATACCGTAGGAGTGCTTTGGGTATGCCAAACGTCACAACGTAACTGGGTGACTATAAAGGTAGACTACGGGCATCTCCGAAAGTGTCTGTTGGGTGACATGGATCAAGACTGGGATTTGTCACTCCGTATGACGGAGAGGTATCACTGGGCCCACTTGGTAATGCATCATCATAATGAGCTCAGAGTGACCAAGTGTCTGGTCACGGGATCATGCATTACGGTACGAGTAAAGTGACTTGCCGGTAACGAGATTGAACGAGGTATTGGGATACCGACGATCGAATCTCGGGCAAGTAACATATCGATAGACAAAGGGAATAGCGTACGGGGTTGATAGAATCCTCGACATCGTGGTTCATCCGATGAGATCGTCGTGGAGCATGTGGGAGCCAACATGGGTATCCAGATCCCGCTGTTGGTTATTGACCGGAGAGTCGTCTCGGTCATGTCTGCTTGTCTCCCGAACCCGTAGGGTCTACACACTTAAGGTTCAGTTACGCTAGGGTTGTAGGGATATGTATATGCAGTAACCCGAATGTTGTTCGGAGTCCCGGATGAGATCCCGGACGTCACGAGGAGTTCCGGAATGGTCCGGAGGTAAAGATTTATATATGGGAAGTCCTGTTTCGGGCATCGGGACAAGTTTCGGGGTTATCGGTATTGTACCGGGACCACCGGAAGGGTCCCGGGGGTCCACCGGGTGGGTCCACCTGTCCCGGGGGGGCCACATGGGCTGTTGGGGTTGCTCCTTGGCCTAATGGGCCAAGGGAACCAGCCCCACATAGGCCCATGCGCCTAGGGTTTGAAGGGGGAAGAGTCCTAGGAGGGGAAGGCACCTCCTAGGTGCCTTGGGGGGGAGGGAAACCCCCCTTGGCCGCCGCACCCCCTAGGAGATTGGATCTCCTAGGGCCGGCCACCCCCCCTTGGCCCTCCTATATATAGTGGGGGAGAGGAGGGACTTCATACCTGAACGGCTTGGCCTTTGGTTGCCTCCTTCTCCCTCCCCAACACCTCCTCCACCTCCATAGTGCTTAGCGAAGCTCTGCCGGAGTACTGCAGCTCCATCAACACCACGCCGTCGTGCTGCTGCTGGTGCCATCTCCCTCAACCTCTCCTCCCTCCCTTGCTGGATCAAGAAGGAGGAGACGTGGCTGTTCCGTACGTGTGTTGAACGCGGAGGTGCCGTCCGTTCGGCGCTGGTCATCGGTGATTTGGATCACGTCGAGTACGACTACATCATCACCGTTCTTTTGAACGCTTCCGCTCGCGATCTACAAAGGTATGTAGATGCATCTAATCACTCGTTGCTAGATGAACTCCTAGATGATCTTGGTGAAACGAGTAGGAAATTTTTTGTTTTCTGCAACGTTCTCCAACACTTACCTCGTCAGCTGGACGCTGCGAGCGAAATCCGCGATCTTTAGTGGCGGATGCGGGAGCTTCGGCACCCTTGAAGAGCACCTTCCAGGCATCTTCGTACCTAGTGTCAAAGAGCCTGCTCAAGGTTTGGTGCTGTGCCGGATTGAACTCCCACAATTTAAATGCCCGTTCTTGGCACGGGAGAATCCGGCGGATGAGCATGACTTGGACCACGTTGACAAGCTTGAGCTTCTTGTTCACCAGCTTCTGGATACATGCTTGGAGTCTGGTCAGCTCCTCCGAATCACCCCAGGTCAGGCCACTCTCTTTCCAAGAGGTGAGCCGCGTGGGGATTCCAGATCTAAATTCGGGGGCCGCTACCCATTTAGGGTCACGCGGCTCGGTGATGTAGAACCACCCCGATTGCCATCCCTTGATGGTTTCCACGAAGGTGCCCTCGAGCCAGATGACGTTGGGTATCTTACCCACCATGGCGCCTCCACACTCTGCCTGATTCCCCTTTACTACCTTCGGCTTGACATTGAAGGTCTTGAGCCACAAGCCGAAGTGGGGCTGGATGCAGAGGAAGGCCTCGCACACGATGATAAATGCCGAGATGTTGAGGATGAAGTTTGGCGCCAAATCATGGAAATCTAGGCCGTAATAGAACATGAGCCCCTGGACAAAGGGGTGAAGTGGAAAGCCCAGTCCGCGGAGGAAATGGGGAAGGAATACCACCCTCTCATGGGGCCTGGGGGTGGGGATGAGCTGCCCCTTGTTGGGGAGACGGTGCGCGATGTCGCTGGACAGGTATCCGGCGTCGCGCAGCCTTTCGATGTGCCCCTCTGTGACGGAGGAGGCCATCCATTTGCCTCCCGCTCCGGACATGACTGGAGAAGGTTGAGGCGAGATGTGCGAACTTGGGCGCTGGAGCTCGAGTGCGCGAAGACGGATAAGCAAAGGAGGAAGAAGGCGTAGGTAAAAAGGTGGATCCTTATCCCCTTATATATGGGCGGACGAAGACTATGTGTCCCCACCGGCCTGGTAAAACTCGCTTATCCCCCGAGCGCCGCCATCAATGGCGCGGTTGGGTTACCCACATCCGTATTGATGGGAATCCCGGAATAAGGGGAACACGATCTCTGCTTCGACAAGACGTGCCAAGGAAACCGCTTCGCTAAACACGCTGAGGTGGTATAATAAAAAACGATTCAAGTAAAGGCTTGGTAGTGGTGTGACGTCATGCCACAAAATACGTCAGCAGATTGAACTTGTGTACATATTATTCTCTCTACGGTGGAATGTGGAATTTATTTTGCAGAGCCGGACACTATCCTGGTGTTCACAATCTTCTATGAATTATTCGGAGGAGGAACCGCCTTGCAATGCCGAACAATATGCGCGTCGGACTCATCGTCATTGAAGCCTGGTTCAGGGGCTACTGAGGGAGTCCTGGACTAGGGGGTGTCCGGACAGCCGTACTATCATCGTCAGCCGGACTCCAAGACTATGAAGATACAAGATTGAAGACTTCGTCCCGTGTCCGGATGGGACTTTCCTTGGCGTGGAAGGCAAGCTTGGCGATACGGATATGTAGATCTCCTACCATTGTAACCGACTCTGTGTAACCCTAGCCCTCTCCGGTGTCTATATAAACCGGAGGGTTTTAGTCCGTAGGACGAACAACCATTACAACAATCATACCATAGGCTAGCTTCTAGGGTTTAGCCTCCTTGATCTCGTGGTAGATCCACTCTTGTAACACACATCATCAATATTAATCAAGCAGGACATAGGGTTTTACCTCCATCAAGAGGGCCCGAACCTGGGTAAAACATCGTGTCCCTCGTCTCCTGTTACCATCCGCCTAGACGCACAGTTCGGGACCCCCTACCCGAGATCCGCCGGTTTTGACACCGACAAGGCCCCCTTAAATAGGCACCCCCGAATCCAACCGTTATGCCCATTGGTCGTGCACAAGCGGTACTACCGCTTGGAGGAGCGGTACTACTGCTTAGCACGGCAAAAACAACCCAACAAGGTAGAAAACAGGAATAGTAGATCTTCCAGAGAGGTAGTACCGCTCTGGGGAGAGGTACTACCGCTTGAGCGGTACTACCTCTCTACTACCGCTTAGGGAAAACAGGCAACATAAACAAGCACAACCATTGAAACACAAGCGGTACTACCGCTCGAGGGTGCAGTACTACTGCTCTACTAGCGCTTAGAGAAAAACATGCAACAGAAACATGCACAAAAGACTTTGCCCAAGCGGTAGTGGCAGCGGTGTCCACAACGAAAGTACTGCACGCGGTACTACCATGGTACTAAGCGGTACTATCGCTTGGGTGCCGCAAAAAGCCCATGCAAAACAAAAGAAACAGGTTGGACCGAAACAGTCACAACATTTGCATATGAGCTTCGAATTGAGCAAACTCAAGCTTGTTGGATAGCTGACGACGAGTAGCATCCAACAACTACATAGAGGAGAGAAACCTACAAAAGAGAAGAACCAGCATAACCTCCAAGATTGAAAACATCATAGAAGATGCATGTGAACTCCGTTTTTGATGAACTCGAGCTTGTCATCAAGATGAACATAAGCTCTAAATCTCACAAGGAGAAAAACCAAACAAGAACCAATAAAGATGATGCAAGGATGCAATGGTTTGAGCTCTCTACAAATGAAACGATCAAGCTACTCATTGAGATCCCCCCTTGATTGTACAACAATCGATCCTATAACCCGGTCTCCCAACTACCACCATGAGACCGGTAAAATAGAAAACCTATCAAGGGCAAACCTTTGCCTTGCACATAGTCCACTTGAGATAGATGATGAAGATCTCGACTCCCTCAAGTTGGACCACCTTTCTTGATTGCGTTGGCTTGATGAAGACTAGTTGATTGCTCCCCCATACTCCACTATGGGTGAGCACTCTTTGGCAAATCTTCACAAGTCCGTTGACACCATAATGGACGGCAAGTTGATACGTCTCCAACATATCTATAATTTATGAAGTATTCATGCTCTTATATTATCATTCTTGGATGTTTTACAATCATTTTATAGAAAATTTATATCATTTTTTGGGACTAACCTATTGACATAGTGCCCAGTGCTAGTTGCTATTTTTGCTTGTTTTTTACTTCACAGAAAATCAATACCAAACGGAGTCCAAACGCAACGAAACTTTTTGGAGAATTTTTTTGGACCAGAAGACACATGATGGGCCAAGGAAGTACTAGAGGGGGCTCCAAGGAGAGTGCCCTAGTGGGTTGTGCCCACCTCGGCTGCCTCGCACACCGCCTCTTTGCTCTATAAATACCCCCAAAATCCAAAAAACCTAGAGGAGTCGACGAAACACAATTCTAGCCGCCGCAAGTTCCAGAAACCATAGATCCAATCTAGACACCATCACAGAGGGGTTCATCATCCTTATTGGTGCCTCTCCAATGATGTGTGAGTAGTTCATTATAGACCTATGGGTCCGTAGTTAGTAGCTAGATGGCTTCCTCTTTCTCTTTTGATTCTTAATACAATTGTCTCTTGGAGATCTATTTGATGTAACTCTTTTTGCGGTGTGTTTGTTGGGATCCGATGAACTTTGAGTTTATGATCAGATCTATTTTATCAATGAAAGTTATTTGAGTTTTAATCTCTTATATGCATGATTGCTTGTAGCCTTGTATTTCTTCTTCGAATCTTTGGTTGAGTTAGGCTGACTAGATCATTTTTTCTTGCCATGGGAAGAGGTGCTTTGTGATGGGTTCGATCTTACGGTGCTCAATCCCAGTGACAGAAGGGGACATGACACGTATGTATCATTGCTATTAAGGATAACAAGATGGGGTCTATTCATACATGAATAGATCTTGTCTACATCATGTCATTGTTCTTATTGCATTACTCCATTTTTCCTTGAAGTTAATACACTAGATGCATGCTGGATAGCGATCGATGTGTGGAGTAATAGTAGTAGATGCAGGCAGGAGTCAGTCTACTAATATTGGACGTGATGCCTATATAATGATCATTGCCCAAATATCATCATAATTATTTGAAGTTCTATCAATTGCCCAATAGTAATTTGTTTACCCGCCATATGCTATTTTTCTCGAGAGAAGCCACTAGTGAAATCTACGCCCCCGGGTCTATTTCTTATCATATCTGCCTTCGAGATCTATTTTTAGTCACTTTTATTTTCAGATCTATTAATCCAAAAAACCCAAAACTTTGTTGCACTTCATTTTATTCTCATTTTATCAAGATCTATTTATCCAATCTATCACAATTTTTATCCCGTCAACGCGACAATGTCTGGCACCGTTACCCAAAAGGGATTGACAACCCCTTTAACATGTCGGGTTGCAAGTATTTGTTCTTTGTGTGCAGGTACCGTTTACATAGTGTTGCTTGGTTTGCCTACTGGTTCGATAACCTTGGTCTCATCACTAAGGGAAATACCTACCATAGCTGTGCTGCATCAACCCTTCCTTTTTGGGGAAATACCAACGTAGTTCAAGCGACATCAGACATCCTCAAGAAAATCAATGAAGGAGTTTCAACTCAGAAAGAAGCCTGCATTGACACCCTTTGAGCAAAATTCAACCGCTTTAA
This sequence comes from Triticum aestivum, assembly GCF_018294505.1. NCBI lineage: Eukaryota > Viridiplantae > Streptophyta > Magnoliopsida > Poales > Poaceae > Triticum > Triticum aestivum. The sequence goes on from NC_057798.1 coordinate 526,146,814, forward strand.
TAGGATATGCAATAAAAGCTGCCAACAAACCTTTGATCGCCTTAGTGACATCACGAATGAAGTGCAAGGTCTCGACGCCAAAGACATCACTGATCATGAAGTAGTGAAGAAGTTGCTCTGGTCTCTTGACAGTTCTTCAATACCTTTGTTCCGATTATTCGTGAACGAGATGCCTTCAAGACTCTTGTTCTGAAGAAGAGAGATCTCTATGGCTCAAATCGCCAAAAGAATCACGCTCTCAAGGCCATGACAGATTCCTCTTCAGAAGGCAATGCCGAAGAAGATTCCGATGGCCCTGAAAGAATCAACAAAGATCTCACACTGATCACTAAAAGATTCTAGCGCTCCCGAAAGAGAAATCAATTTCAGGGAAAAGCATCCAACTCCTCTGGCAAGTCAAATTCTTCACCAAAGCCCACTAGAGAGTACACCTGTTTCAAGTGTAAGAAACTAAGACATTTCATCATGGACTGCCCTCTCTGGAAAGCTGAGATCTGAGCCAGTGGAAGATTTGATTTGGGAAACAACAACCATGGCAAAGGGAAGAGCAAGTCTACGACTCAGATGATGAGAAGAAATCCAAGAAGTTTTTCAAGAAGAAGGACATCACCTCCAATTATTTTTCAAGATCTTCTTCACGAAACCCCTTCAAGTCCCCGTCCAACCATAAGAATATCTCTCTCAAGGCCAAGGCATACATTGGCAAGGGATGGATTCTGACGAGGGGGAATCATCTGACTTCAAAGAAGTTCCTGAATCTGATGATGATTCAGACTCTGGAATGGCCCACATAGCCTGCGCAACTACTCCAACCTCAAACTTCTTCGACAACCAGTTGAGCGACAATGAGTCACCATTATTCTACTTCATGGCTAAGTCCTCGAAAGAAAAGGTACCCTCCAAACATCACAAGGTTTACACTCGTGATCAATTTTCTACTGATGAGGATGATCATGCCAAGCTAATAAAAATTGCTAAGAAGCAACACAACTCTCTTGAAAAAATTGAGAAAACTCTTAGGAAATCTGAAGGGTTGTTGGTTGAGGAGATGGACAAAAACCAGTCTCTGACTAAAGAGCATTCTGCTCCTACATCTTGGATGGAAGAACTAAGTGATCGTCATGATTTTATCTCAGCAGACCATGAAAGATTGACCTACGATTACCTGAAAAGGAAAAATGAATTCGAGTCCCTGAGAGAGGCCCATGATGATTTAATCAGGGAAAACTCTCTTCTCACCCAACAACTCAAGGAGAAAACTGAAGTATTCCTACCACCTTGCTTAAAGTGCCTTGAACGAAACAATGCTGAATCTTCTCTGAATGCTAATCGCTCGATCGAGGAAAATGGTCCCGTGTTTGATGAAAATGCTAGGTTGAAGGATCTTCTTTAGACATGAATGTTCAAAAGTATAAAAGGGCATCAAACCTATGTGATGTTTTGAAGAAATCTATTCTTCAGAAAAAATCCCATGAAAGAGGATTTGGGTTTCGAAAGGAAACTCAATGAGAATGGCACTTACTGGGAACCCGATCAATATCCTCGCACTATGTGGGTGTCTGCAAAGAGCAAAATGCTCGACCCTGCTTTACTTTTGGGATATTATTTCCCTATTCCCGAATATTCATATGATGATTCTCTGGACAATTATAAATTGTTCAAAAATCAATGTGGTGAGGTTTTTGCTCGCTACGTCGGTCCCAATAGCAGGAATGGTCCCCCAAATAAAAGCATATGGGTGCCTAAGAAAATCATCGAGTCCTTATCTGAAACTATGCTACTAACCGTCTAGGCTAATTATGCTCGAACTTCATTGAGAAACAACCCCTCTGGTTCTAGAATGAAATCTTATCATGCTCGTGTTTGGGAACGTAGTAATTTCAAAAAATTTCCTACGCACACACAAGATCATGGTAATGCATAGCAACGAGAGGGGAGAGTGTCGTCCACGTACCCTCGTAGACCGTAAGCGGAAGCGTTATGACAACGTGGTTGATGTAGTCGTACGTCTTCACGATCGACCGATCCTAGTACCGAACATACGCACCTCCGTGATTTGCACATGTTCAACTCGGTGACGTCCCACGAACTCACAATCCAGTAGAGCTTCGAGGGAGAGTTACATCAGCACGACGGCGTGATCACGGTGTTGATGAAGCTACCGACGCAGGGCTTCGCTGAAGCACCGCTACGATATGACCGAGGTGGATTATGGTGGAGGGGGGCACCACACACGGCTAAAGATCAATGATACTCTTGTGTGCCTTGGGGTGCCCCCTGCCCCCGTATATAAAGGAGCTAGGCGGGAGGCGGCCGACCAAGGAGGAGGGCGCGCCAAAGGGGGAGTCCTACTCCCACCGGGAGTAGGACTCCCCTTTCCTAGTAGGAGTAGGAGAAGGGGGAAGGGAAGGAGAGGAGGAGAAGGAAGGAGGGGGCGCCGCCCCTCCCCCCTAGTCCAATTCGGACTAGGCTTGGGGGGTGCTCGGCCCAGCCCTAGCGAGCCCCTCTCTCTCTCTTCCTAAAGCCCATTAAGGCCCATATACTCCCCGGGGGGTTCCGGTAACCTCTTGGTACTCCGGTATTTATCCGATGACCCCCGGAACCCTTTCGGTGTCCGAATATAACCTTCCAATATATCAATCTTTATGTCTTGACCATTTCGAGACTCCTCGTCATGTCCGTGATCTCATCCGGGACTCAGAACAACCTTCGGTACATCAAAACACATAAAATCATAATATCGATCGTCACCGAACGTTAAGCGTGCGGACCCTACGGGTTCGAGAACTATGTAGACATGACCGAGACACGTCTCCGGTCAATAACCAATAGCAAAAACTGGATGCTCATATTGGCTCCTACATATTCTACGAAGATCTTTATCGGTCAAACCGCGTAACAACATACGTTGTACCCTTTGTCATCGGTATGTTACTTGCCCGAGATTCGATCATCGGTATCTCAATACCTAGTTAAATCTCGTTACCGGCAAGTCTCTTTACTCGTTCCGTAATGCATCATCCCACAAGTAACTCATTAGTCACATTGCTTGCAAGGCTTATAGTGATGTGCATTACTGAGAGGGCCCAGAGATACCTCTCCGACAATCAGAGTGACAAATCCTAATCTCGATCTATGCTAACTCAACAAGTACCATCGGAGACACCTGTAGAGCACCTTTATAATCACCCAATTACGTTGTGACATTTGGTAGCACACAAAGTGTTCCTCCGGTATTCCGGAGTTGCATAATCTCATAGTCATAGGAACATGTATAAGTCATGAAGAAAGCAATAGCAACAAACTAAACGATCAAGTGCTAAGCTAACAGAATGGGTCAAGTCAATCACATCATTCTCTAATGATGTGATCCCGTTAATCAAATGACAACTCATGTCTGTGGTTAGGAAACACAACCATCTTTGATTCAATGAGCTAGTCAAGTAGAGGCATACTAGTGACACTTTGTTTGTCTATGTATTCACACATGTACTAAGTTTCCGGTTAATACAATTATAGCATGAATAATAAACTTTTATCATGATATAAGGAAATATAAATGACAACTTTATTATTGCCTCTAGGGCATATTTCCTTCAGTCTCCCACTTGCACTAGAGTCAATAATCTAGATTACATAGCAATGATTCTGAATCTCATGGAGTCTTGGTGCTGATCATGTTTTGCTCGTGAGAGAGGCTTAGTCAATGGGTCTGCAACATTCAGATCCGTATGTATCTTGCAAATCTCTATGTCTCCCTCCTTGATTTGATCGCGGATGGAATTGAAGCGTCTTTTGATCTGCTTGGTTCTCTTGTGAAATCTGGATTCCTTTGCCAAGGCAATTGCACCAGTATTGTCACAAAAGATTTTCATTGGACCCGATGCACTAGGTATGACACCTAGATCGGATATGAACTCCTTCATCCAGACTCCTTCATTTGCTGCTTTTGAAGCTGCTATGTACTCCGCTTCACATGTAGATCCCACCACGACGCTTTGTTTAGAACTGCACCAACTGACAGCTCCACCGTTCAATATAAACACGTATCCAGTTTGTGACTTAGGGTCATCCGGATCAGTGTCAAAGCTTGCATCGACGTAACCATTTATGACGATCACTTTGTCACCTCCATAAACGAGAAACATATCCTTAGTCCTTTTCAGGTATTTCATGATGTTCTTGACCGCTGTCCAGTGATTCACTCCTGGATTACTTTGGTACCTCCCTGCTAAACTAATAGCAAGGCACACGTTAGGTCTGGTACACAACATTGCATACATGATAGAGCCTATGGCTGAAGCATAGGGAACACCTTTCATTTTCTCTCTATCTTCTGTAGTGGTCAGGCATTGAGTCTGACTCAACGTCACACCTTGTAACATAGGCAAGAACCCTTTCTTTGCTTTATCCAATTTGAACTTCTTCAAAACTTTATCAAGGTATGTGCTTTGTGAAAGTCCAATTAAGCGTCTTTATGCCCAATAGATCTTGATGCCCAATATATAAGCAGCTTCACCGAGGTCCTTCATTGAAGAATTCTTATTCAAGTATCCTTTTATGCTATCCAGAAATTCTATATCATTTCCAATGAACAATATGTCATCCACATATAATATTAGAAATGCTACAGAGCTCCCACTCACTTTCTTATAAATACAGTCTTCTCCAAAAGTTTGTATAAAACCATATGCTTTGATCACACTATCAAAACGTTTATTCCAACTCCAAGATGCTTGCACCAGTCCATAGATGGATCGCTGGAGCTTACACACTTTGTTAGCATCCTTTGGATCGATAAAACCTTCAGGTTGCATCATATACAACTCTTCTTCCAGAAATCCATTCAGGAATGCAGTCTTTACATCCATTTGCCAAATTTCATAATCATAAAATGCGGCAATTGCTAACATGATTCGGACGGACTTAAGCATCGCTATGGGTGAGAAGGTCTTATCGTAGTCAACTCCTTGAACTTGTCGAAAACCTTTTGCAACAAGTCGAGCTTTGTAGACAGTAACATTACCGTCAGTGTCAGTCTTCTTCTTGAAGATCCATTTATTCTCGATGGCTTGCCGATCATCGGGCAAGTCAACCAAAGTCCACACTTTGTTCTCATACATGCATCCCATCTCAGATTTCACGGCCTCAAGACATTTCACGGAATCTGGGCTCATCATCGCTTCCTCATAGTTCATAGGTTCGCCATGGTCAAGTAACATGACCTCCAGAACAGGATTACCGTACCACTCTGGTGCGGATCTTATTCTGTTTGACCTACGAGGTTCGGTAGTAACTTGATCTGAAGTGTCATGATCATTATCATTAGCTTCCTCACTAATTGGTGTAGGGATCATAGGAACTGATTTCTGTGATGAAGTACTTTCCAATAAGGGAGCAGGTACAATTACCTCATCAAGTTCTACTTTCCTCCCACTCACTTCTTTCGAGAGAAACTCCTTCTTTAGAAAGGATCCATTCTTAGCAACGAATGTCTTGCCTTCAGATATGTGATAGAAGGTGTACCCAACAGTCTCCTTTGGGTATCCTATGAAGACACATTTCTCCGATTTGGGTTCGAGCTTATCAGGTTGAAGCTTTTTCACATAAGCATCGCAACCCCAAACTTAAAGAAACGACAACTTTGGTTTCTTTCCAAACCATAGTTCATAAGGCGTCGTATCAACGGATTTAGATGGTACCCTATTTAATGTGAATGCAACCGTCTCTAAAGCATAACCCCAAAACGATTGCGGTAAATCAGTAAGAGACATCATAGATCGCACCATATCTAATAAAGTGCGATTACGACGTTCGGACACACCATTACGCTGTGGTGTTCCGGGTGGGGTGAGTTGCGAAATTATTCCGCATTGTTTCAAATGAAGACCAAACTCGTAACTCAAATATTCTCCTCCACGATCAGATCATAGAAACTTTATTTTCTTGTTACGATGATTTTCCACTTCACTCTGAAATTCTTTGAACTTTTCAAATGTTTCAGACTTATGTTTAATTAAGTAGATATACCCATATCTGCTCAAATCATCTGCGAAGGTGAGAAAATAACGGTACCCGCCGCGAGCCTCAATATTCATCGGACCACATACATCAATATGTATGATTTCTAACAAATCTGTTGCTCGCTCCATTGTTCCGGAGAATGGAGTTTTAGTCATCTTGCCCATGAGGCATGGTTGGCAAGTACCAAGTGATTCATAATCAAGTGATTCCAAAAGTCCATCAGAATGGAGTTTCTTCATGCGCTTTACACCAATATGACCCAAACGGCAATGCCACAAATAAGTTGCACTATCATTATCAACTCTGCATCTTTTGGCTTCAATATTATGAATATGTGTATCACTACTATCGAGATTCAACAAAAATAGACCACTCTTCAAGGGTGCATGACCATAAAAGATATTACTCATATAAATAGAACAACCATTATTCTCAGATTAAATGAATAACTGTCTCACATCAAACAAGATCCAGATATAATGTTCATGCTCAACGCTGGCACCAAATAACAATTATTCAGGTCTAAAACTAATCCCGAAGGTAGATGTAGAGGTAGCGTGCCGACCGCGATCACATCGACTTTGGAACCATTTCCCACGCCCATCGTCAGGACTTTCCTTAGCTAATCTTCGCTTAATCCATAGTCCTTGTTTCGAGTTACAGATATTAGCAATAGAACCAGTATCAAACTAAACGATCAAGTGCTAAGCTAACGGAATGGGTCAAGTCAATGACATCATTCTCTAATGATGTGATCTGTTAATCAAATGACCACTCATGTCTATGGTTAGGAAACACAACCATCTTTGATTGAACGAGCTAGTCAAGTAGAGGCATACTAGTGACACTTTGTTTGTCTATGTATTCACACATGCACTAAGTTTCTGGTTAATACAATTCTAGCATGAATAATAAAGATTTATCATGATATAAGGAAATATAAATAACAACTTTATTATTTCCTCTAGGGCATATTTCCCTCAGCTCGCTCACATGTTTCAAAGCCACCTGCAAAGATGTGGGTGGTTACATGGATTCCCTGGTAGGACTACGTGTTTGGATGCACTAAATGGATCATGGATAGTGGATGCACTAGTCATATGACCAGAGTGTCGGGGAAACTGATCCACGAACACCTATGGGACCGACGGACCGAGCCCCTTTCGGTTCAGCGGGGGGCGGAGATCGCGCGAAGAGCGGATCGAGGCGAAGCACACGAGCAGTTTACCCAGCTTCGGAGCTCTCCGGAGAGATAATACTCCTACTGCTGCATGTTTGAGTGTATTGAGTTCTTGCTCGGGAGCGCTGAGTGCTACAGTACACCCTAGCTGCTAACGAGACCGAGCGTGAGTGTTTTTCTGCCTTCGAACCCCCCCCCCTACGTTGCGCATGGGCCTCCTTTTATATGCTAAAGGGGTCACCTACAGGTGGCAACATAGACAAGGGTAAAAATGGAAAAGGAATTGCAGTTGGTACAACTACCTGTACAGTGTATCATACCTAACCCTGACGGCAGGGGACAAAGACATTAAATGCCCGTCTGCATCGCCCAAATAGTGCAAAAAGGGATCATCAGGGACGCCACCGCTTGCCACGATGGCAACCTTGTCAGCGTTGCTTGCCACCGCGCACCGCTGGCTGCACAGCCTCTTGCCACGCACGCCTGGAAAGGCCCCAGGGCGACACGTTGGTGGATGTGCTGGAGCGCGGGTACAGAGTGGTAGCTTGCCGCGGCAAGCGCCTTGCCGCGGTCGTTGTCTTGTCGCGTCCGGAAGCTTGTCGCTCACCGGGCCTCGCCGGGACGCGTGGCGCGTCGCGGCAAGTTCCTTGAGATGCCTTGGTTGGCCTTCCCGGCAAGCTCCTCTTGCCGGGGCCTTGTCTCCTTGGCTTGAATACTTTGTTCTTGAATGGCTCCAAAGGAACCACGGAGGACCTTGGCGGTCACCCGGCAAGCCTTGCCACGGGGTGCTGCGACTGCCCGTGCACAAGTTCGGGATACTAGGGTACCCCTACTCTAGTACACCGACAGGAGCCCTCGAGCCTGGGTCTCACACGGTGCCGAGCGCTGTTGGGGCAGGTCCAAAACAGGGCACGAGCACGTGCGGCCTGGGTTACGCCGTATCTCACTCTGTATCCACCACGCCCTCCTCGAACGGCACGCGTCGAATGCGGCGTCATGGGAGAGATCGTGGGTGGTTTCTTTATTCGGAAAGACGGAACGTCCGCCCCCTCCCTCTTTATAAGCAGGGGAAACAGGGGCAGTTCGCCCATCTCGCCAGTTGCTATTCCAATCTCAAAAACCTCCGCCGCTTCCCCCTTCTTCCCAAAGCTGAAAGAGAGCAGCGCTCCGCACCCCATCGCCACTGGCACCACCAACGCCGTCGATCTCTCTCACCACCTCCGCCATGGCTCCGAAAGCCGGGAAGGTTGTGAAGTCGGCCGAGGCGCAGCGGCTCGCGGCGCTGCGAAAGGAGCGGGCAACCTTCCCCCCCATGCTCGCCACGAAGGAGCTGAGGGAGTATTACTACCTCTTCTGGTCGACGGAGATGCGAGCGCATCCGCGCACGAAGGTACTCTCGGCTGCCGCTTCGGAACTAGCTCCGAATGGATATCCCTTCTTCGCGTTGTTCTTCTACTGCGGGCTCTGCCCGCCTTTCTCTGAGTTTTTCAGCGACATTATGAACACCTACGGGTTCCGCCTCCTTGACTTCACCCCCAATGCCATTCTGACCATGGCAGTTTTCGCACATCTCTGCGAAAACTTTGTCGGAGTCTATCCAAATGTAGCTCTTTTTCGCCACTTCTTTATGCCCCGAGTTGAGAGAGGGGAGCCTTTATCCGGCGGAATCGCCTGGATCTCGAGAGCTGGCAAGAAGGAAGCTTATCTGGAGGGAGAGCTCCGCAGCAAGTGGGATGAATGGAGAGCAGACTGCTGCTGGATTGTCGAGGAGAACCCGCAGCCATTTACCGCCCAGCGCCAAACCCCAGTAGCGCGCGGCAACGATTGGAGCAACGTGGCCTCGGAAGACGATAGGCTGAAGATTGCCGTCACCCGGATCCAATGCCTTAGGCTTGCCGGGCTCACTGTAGGCGCCGTTGGCGCAGATTTTCTTCGCCGCCGCATCGCCCCCCTGCAGGAGAGAAGGAGACCCGCCTGGGAGTTCCAGAATGCGGCGGATATCATGAGGCTGCGCCCGGGCCTCAACTTCAACTTCACTGTCCTGGAACTGGACGTGATGCTCCTGGAACTGTTCAAGCACGATCCTCAACATCCTGAAGTGTTCAGGTTGCCGAGGGGTGTCATTCCGCTGTGCAACAACTGCTCGGTCGACCGCATCCGTGCAATGATGCTGCTGTGCGATTCGCATGGAATTGTCCCAACTTGGCAAGAGCCTGCAGATGACGTCGTGCAGGAGTTCTTTGGCGGCTTGGTAGAAGTGCCGGCCCGCTCCGATGAACAGAAAAGCCTTACTCGCGACACCACCGATGCGGAGATGCAGCGCATCGCCACTAGGCTGGAAGAGGCGGCGGCAGCCACTACCGCGGGCGAGTTTGGATTCACCGTGGAGGAGGCAGAGGCAGCAGAGGCGGCAAGCCTTGCCGAGTGAGAGGGGCCTGCCGGCGAGGGAGAGCTTGCCGGGCCTGAAGCTGAGTCGAGCGAGCCCGCCGAGGGCGCGAGCGACTCGTTGAAGATCGACTCCTCCTCTTCCTCACCTTCAGACAGCTCGCCGCAAGCGGAGCCCCCAGCTCCACCAAGAAGGCGTCTCTACAAGGCCGGGGACATAGCGGGGCGGCAGACGGGTCAACAGCCGCCGCGCCGCGCGACGCGCTCCATCGTGGTAAGCACTGTTGCCGCGGGAGCACCTCACGTCGCTGCGGCAACTAGAGCGGGGTCCTCCCGGACCACCGCTTCTGCTCCTGCCGCTTCTCACGCCGCGGCGGCGACCGGAGCTGGGCCGTCTCAGACCACCACCAAGCGGCTAAGGGAACCTACTCTTCCGCCTCGTCGCGCCGGAGGCGAGCCGGACTTCGATCTCTCCGCGCTCAGCTCCGACGAGGAAGAAGAAGAGTAAGATTCTCTGCTGTACTTGTAGTTCTTCAATTCTTGCTGTTTTGTTGTCAGGACCCCGACTCAATGCCACATCGATCTAGCATGTAACACCTCATATCACTTTGCGGCCTCACGCACGGTATTCCCACGGGTGTCGCCTTACCTTTGCCCGGGACCGTTTGCGCCTTTTGGCACACGTATATGACAGTGTCGCTAGCATCCATATGATAAGGAGCCCGGGCTGACATGGCTAGTCGTAAACCCAAAGTGGCACAAACTTACAGGGACAGGCATCCATGACCCAGCATCGAACGTGTCGGTCATCAGCGAGTGAATCCAGGCTGTAGCACCGGGCTAGCAGGACTCCGGTGAACCGGGCTGTAGCAGGCTAACAGGACTCCGGTATTCATCGCGTGACATTTCCCCGAAGGGACAGACACAGGAACGAAGAAGGACACATGCCGGCCAGCCTAAGTGTTCCGGAGCAGTAGCAAGCTACCATGGCTCAGTGGAAACACTAGGAGACATTTCCCGGTAAGAGAGGCTACTAAAGATAAACAACTAGATGGTCAGATCCCACACATACCAGGCATTTCAATAGCATACACACAATATGCTCGATATGTGCAAATACAACATGGCATCACAACATGACGCTACGACTCAAGTAATTTATTCAATAGGCTCCGAGGAGCGAGATATTACAAACATGGGTCTCATGACCCAACATTCAGAGCATACAAATCAAGCACAAGCGGAAGCTATCATGTCTGAGTACAGACATCTATAAATGAAAAAGGCTGAGAAGCCTGACTATCTACGAAATCCTGCCGAGGCACAAGATCGTAGCTGAGGTAACAAGCTAAACATCGAAGACCACGCGGGAATACTAGTGAGACTGAAGTCTCTCTGCAAAAACATAAAATAGGCAAACGTGAGTACAAATGTACCCAGCAAGACTTACATCAGAACTATCCACATATGCATCATTATCAACAAAGGGGTGGTGGGGTTTAACTGCAGCAAGCCAGCTTTGACTCGGTGGCTATCCTAAACTACGACTGCAATGTAACTCTTTGAGGTGGCGCACACGAGTCCACATATTCACCATATCAATACACCACTATGGATCCGCTCCCGTCTCCCTACGAGAACGCCATCCATAGCACTCACGCTTATCTTGCGCATTTTAAAGTATCCACTTTCACTTGTCTATGAACTGATATAAGCAACCCAGAAGTCCTTTACCGCGGACACGGCTATTCGAATAGATGATGTTAACCCTGCAGGGGTGTACTTCTTCATACATGTTTCCACCACTTAGCGTCTGCACACGACATGTGCTCGGCAGACTTCAAGCGAAAGCCGACGTGGGTGTAGACCACGACCTACCTAAACACTCAAGTCTCTAGTCCAGGTTTATCGCCTATTCGGGTTCCATCCATGAGGAGATCCGGCCGGAGTTTCGCTCACAGCCCCAAACGATGTGAACACGGTTCCCGAGATACCAAACGGGCATCCGGTACACCGTGCCACGTACCTACCGCATCACAGCCCACCCCTACGGTCAGCGCTGTCCACGGCCTCCAGTAAGCTACAAACACCAGAAACTACTTGCAACTCCTGGACAGAGGACTAGGGTGAATAAGAAGTCGAGCGGGGTCATATTTCAGGGCCCAATGTATGGTAGTAACTGAATCATGGATCACAAACACAGAACTCAGTTCCTGAGGACGGCTACAATGAGACAACCCACCATGTACTCCTACATGGCCTCTCACCGCTACCTTTACCAAATCGTGTTCACACACTTAGCTCACACACAGTAGGACATGTTCACACGCCTCTGATTCATCCCCGATGAATCAGACCTGACTCAACTCTAAGCAGTAGCAGGCATGACAAACAAACATGAATGAGTAGGCACAACAGGGCTCAAACAACTCCTACTCATGCTAGTGGGTTTCATCTAATTACTGTGGAATGACAGGTCATGTAGAGGATAAAGGGGTTCAGCTACCGCAGCAAGTAACAGATAAATCGGTGTTGTCCTAATGCATTAAAAGAGAGCAGGGGCGAGAGAGTAGGATTGTATCGGAATGAACAAGGGGGTTTTGCTTGCCTGGCACTTCTGAAGATAACATTGAGTCTTCGTCAGTGTCAACGATCGCATCATCGGTGTCACGTCTATCGAGAGGGGACAATTACCGGCAAATACAGAAAAGACACGATCAATGCAATGCACAATATGATGCATGCTATGACATGGCAATATGAATGTGTTTTGGGCTAATGCACCTAAAACCAGATTAAATGAAGTTGGTTTGAATCCAAGATTCAAATTCAAACTCCATATGGGGTTATTTAAATGTCATTCACTTCATTTGTCCTAAACAGTAGTGATAAGTTGTTCTAACATGCATGAAAATGGTACAGATGGATTCCTTGAATTTTTCTGATAATTTTTCATATATAATTTATTTAATTTGGAGTTACGGTTAATTTTCTATGATTTTTAGAAGTTTTAGGCATTTTCTGGAATTTCCTGAATATAATTAAATCCAGAAAATACTTTATGACATCAGCAGTGCGTCATGCTTGCATCAGCAAGTCAACAGGGCTGCCCCGGGTCAAACCTGACGTGTGGGGTCCACACGTCAGTGACACAGGGACTAATCCCGCGTTGACCCGGGCTGGTTAGCTTTGACTAAGCCCTGGGGCCCACTTGTCAGCGTCAGTAGGTGGGGGGGTTAGTGACTAATTAACTAAGCCACGTCATCCTGCCGGAGTTCTGGCCGGCGGCGACCATTAGCGCGGCGGCGAGAGTGGTTTTGGCCACTCCGGCGACCAAATGGGCCGCGGAGGGCATCTAGGAGGAGCTGGGGACGAGCCGAAGCTCCTGGTGGAGTCAGTTGCGCTCGGGGCGGCCGGAATCGGTGCCGACGGCGAGCGAGGCGGCGGCCGGAGCTCGGGTGTGCTCGGGTTCGGCATTACACGGCACGGCGAGGTCAGCTGAGGGTCTCTACGGATTACTGGGGTCGTCAGGAGCACTCGAAGGCAACGAGCGCAGGTGGAGGACCCCGGGAGCACGAGGCTCACCGGCCATGGCGGACGGCGGCTTCGGGTGCTTGTGGGGCGGCGGCTACAGGGTGCGCGAGAGAGAGAGAGGTGAGGGGAAACGACGGCAAGCTCACAGGGATGCAGCAGGGTGGCTCAGTGGGCTCGGAGACGCACCGGAGCCGACGAATTTGACGAAGATGGCCGGCGGGTCCGAGGTAGAAGACGATGGCGATGGCGGCGATGCAGGGCTTCCGGAGGGCTGTGGAACGGTGGGGAGGAAGAGGGGGTCGAGGCGGAGCTCCTGGGTGCATCGGCGAGGCTAGGGGTGGCCGGTGGCCATGGGTACGGCGACGATGACGGCGAGCTCCGCTCGGTGGTGTGCGCGGGAGGGAAGCAGAGGAGGGAACGGGGTCCAGGGGAAGAGAGGGGAGGTGCAGGGGGCGTGGGGGAGTGCGTGGCGCCCTCGGGTGCCTCCAGCGGCGAGCGGGTAAGCAGGAGGTGGCCGGAGCGTGCGCGCGCGCGTCGGGCACACGCCCTCCTGCCTACTAGCAGGAGGTTGAAGACGGTGGCGACCGGGGTGGGCTGGGCCGCACAGTGCTGGACCAGCACAGGAGCTGGGCCGGCTCTGGTGGGCTGCACGGGTGAGGCCAGGTAAGTACTGTCCCTTTTAATTTTTCTGTTCTGTTTTCCTTTTTATTTTATATCTTTTGCCACTGTTTTCAAATTTGAACAAATTCAAAACAGTGCCAAATATCCTCTGAATAATTTATGTTGCTAGATGGACTTTTCCAAAAAGCTCATAAAATATTTCAGGGGTATTTGAAATTATATTCTAATTATATGAATATAATTCGAATTCAAATAGCTAAAGATTTAAATTCAAAGTCCCAAAAATAAATCCTTAAAAATGTTCAATATTTTGGTTGGGACCAGAACCCTTACCAAAAATTATCAAACATTTAAGAAGAGCCTTTTGGAGCAATGAATGAGATTTCTAGGGTTTTTGCCCCTCTTTTATTTAGGGTTTCGAGGCTTCCAATATTCCTCAATTCAAGTTTCAAAAATATAGACATGATGCACACATGAAGTTAACCTAGAGCAATGCCTGAAGCTAGGGATGTGACAACTCACCCCCACTAAACAAGAATCTCGTCTCGAGATTCAAGCGTAGGGTAAGGTGAAAGGGGAACGCAAACTAGCACAATCTTCACGATCCAGGTTGCACTTCAAATGAACGTTGATTTGAACACCATCTTTGTCTTGTCGTCTTGCTCTGAGATCTTCAGCTAATCATGACAAGAAGAGGAAAGGAAAACTCTGGAAGGATCGGTCTTCTCGAAGATCGAACAACTCAGGATTAACTCCCGGAATGAGACATAGAACCATCTCTCGGGTTGAGACACGAGATACACATCAAGAGGGGTGGAAAGAAACGGATGACGAAAGTTCACTAGGTAGACAACAATTTCACGCTTAAGAGGGTGGCAAACGATTGTCAACGTAGCGAGGAGTTGAGTTGCCATGATACCACGACGAAACATCCTGGAGGAGGGTGATTCGTAGATTATTATCTTAAGTGGCAAAAAGAATTACTTTTGATATAGAGATCATTGAGACTCTCTATATCAGCCTAAGGCAAATCACAGCAATCGTTTGGAGGGGGTCGGTAGAATGGCATACTCGGACTTGGATGATGTGGATTACCTTGTTGAAGACAACGTAATGGATGAATTTTGCTTATCACCGGAAATGGAAGAGACCCATGGTAGAATGGCACATTGGCGGTGCAAGCTGGGAACAAAATGCAAATGCTGGGAATGATTCTGGTAACTGGGGAAGAACCCAACAATAGAGAGTGAATTCACTGTTGGAGTGGTTATAGCATAACCGAGGAAATCTGGGGCAATCCCAGCTAGTGCCGATGATAAGACGTAGCGCTTGTGCGTGCTCTCAAGAACTTGAGCATTTCCACAATCATCAAGGTTTTATCAACAACCGCGTCAAGGGTCCGGTAGCACAACTTACTACCATGATGAATGGTGATGGAGGATGCAGATGCAAAGGAAGATAACACTTTCTCAGTTTTCACCTTAGCGAGGCCAAGGAAACAAAATCTGGATGATCGACCGAGAGACATTTAGCACTCCGCTTCTAATGTTCTCCTTGACGTGCTAGTGTATCCCATTCATAGATATGGTTTGATAACTAGAACATCAAGTAAAAGGTCGGACATCGGGAACACAATAATCATAAGGCACAACTAGGAAGTAAATCCTACGAAGTCCTTATGGGAAGGTGGCCAACTGCTTCAATCAAGATACCACAATAATAGGTCCTTCGGCTGGGTGGTGCTGGCCACGACATCCACTTTACCGGTTATCGAGGGACCAATATTATAGTTCTTGGGAAATGTTCCAAACCATCATATCTGCCTGAGATTCAGATCTGGTTGGTGTCAGGATATTCCAGACTCATCGAGTCTAGAAAGAAAATGAAAGTTTGCAACACAAATCGACGAGATGACGTTGCGGGATTCTCGGGAGATGAACTACGATAGCAAGCTCCAAAACATGAGCTGGTTCTGCTACAAACATGTGAACATGTTGTCCAAGACAAGCATGATCACAAGGTAGTCTTATAATAAAACACTACCGAGTTCAGGAGGGGGAACCATCATTAATGACATCGAAGTCTCCACGCGTGGAAGTCCAAAGAGTTCACCTTGGACAGACTCCTTTATCTTTGAACAACTCAATCAGTGGCTTGGTGTGCTAGGATATACATATAGAATGGAGGTTGCAAATCTCCAGACCACAGAATACTTCGCACGTATGCATGACTGACTTGGGATGATTCCAGAGGAAGCAAAACTAACTTTCTCAAATTCACGGCGGCATCTTTCACCAAATGCACGTGTATAAAAGGAAGTCACTCCTTTCATCAACAAATACTTCATGAGCTAGCATGAAGAAAATGCTTTCAAAAGTTTCCAACACTAGCTTAATGTCCAACAAAATCATGGAGGAGATAAGGATGTTGTCAATGGGCTCAACAACAATTCATCTGGGTTTCCTTTTAAAAGGAATTCCATAGTTAAGTGAACAAGGGATAGCATTGGTCAGGCCAAAGATGTAATGGTGTATGCTCGAGGGATCAACCACGAGTAAGACAACATTACGAATATCGTTGGTTCTGATTTGATTTGACGATAGCCCACACTCAAATCAAAGGATTGATAAGACAATAGATCCAGCAACTGATCACAGGGACCAATCGATGAAGATATCATCTTTCTTCAACACACACTACACAAGAATATCCCTTTGGAACGAACTAAGTCAGGCAAGCTTTTATCTTCCAACTCTCCAAGTTGTCGTTTAGCTTAACCAACTAGCTCAGGGGTATCCAACACGAATTCTTGGAGAAAGGGTGGTTTACAATAAACCAACTTGATCACGAGCTCAACATAGCGGTCAGGTGACAACCTGGTAATATTTCTGAGAAGATATTCAGAAAATCACGAACCACCGGTATGTTACTAAGCTCGAGAACAATCTTGCTTTTGAGGGCAAGACGATATAATCAAATGAGTGAGGACTTGACAAGATCCTAACTCATCAATCGAAGGGTGCACCGAAATAAGGACTAGGTAGCACGATCAGTCTTAGAAGGATGATTCGAAAACCAACATACTAAGAATGAAATTATTATCCTTTAACTACCAAGCAACAGAGTTGCTAGCAGTATTGATTTCACACATCACAATTCATTTGTCGGTATTCCGGTTGCATCAACACGAAGACCGAGGAATGACTAATGACGGCAAGAAGTATCACTGTACCAGGAGTTCATAGGATGGGGTGCAATTCCTATAACAATCCCGATTTAAAGATGGTAATACTCCAAGGTAGAACAGAATGAAAGCTGGATTAGCAATTTGATCTGCGGAGCACAACTTCTCTGACCCAATCCTGGATATGGAAGAGGTACTGGAGTTTGTTTCTCCTAGTCATTCTGCGATAGAATGGCTTGACGGACCACAAGAGTAATAGGCATCGATAAACGAACGCACGCATACTCTTGGCTATCAATTGATAGACGAGGTCAGAATGCAACTAAAGAGAGACAACTCAAGGAACATATGATTTTCTGAGTTGTGGATGCATGGTTTAGCATGTCGAACGAATTCCACATGTTTCTTCCGGATAACCCATGCAGAAAAGTAGAACTGGCAGAGTCACAATATATAACGGAGAACTCATCAAGAATAATCCTGTTGTGATATTTCAGTTCAACGAGGAACTTCTGCCATAAGTAGTTCATGGTATTTGGAAGAAGAAGATACCACGGACTTTAAGGACTATCGCAAAGGTTACTAATATCCTAAAGGAACTAGCGAACACTATCAACATGAAGTAAGTAGAGTGAATCTCGGGTTCAAAGCCCAAAGAGTAGAATACCTACTACTAAGTGGCATCACGGGATGCTTTCGAGAATAAAAGCCAGAATCATCACACTGGGGATCACAAAACATTGCTAGATTACTAGGTGACTCCCTAAACACCTAGGGCCATAATAGTATCTCCAACATATATGTCAAGGTAACGGAGTACCTCAACTCACTGATTAGTGTGGTTAATCTGGCCCATGGGAACATCGAAACAGGAAGAAAGGATTTGCAATTGCATTAGACTATTTAGAAACCTGGAATGACTCGGACAGCATAACGGCTGTAAATGCTCAGAAGAGATTTAAGACATTCACAAAAAATGGTGGCATAACCACTCAGAAGCACAATATCAAGGTTTCGAGATCAACAATTAACATACGGAAGTAGTAGGAACTGAACTGAGACTTAAATCCAACAATCTTATAAGTCCACTGATTAGTAAGACGTGATCCTGATAGAAAGAAGAGAAAGCCTAGTTCTTAATCCCCGCAGGAAAGATAAGATGACTCAGATCAGAAGGCATAAGGTACAAGGAGTAAAAAGAGCCTTACATTCCATCCCACAATCAATTCCCTTATATAACTAAAGAATTTCTAGACTCAACTTCGACCAGTTTGGCTTGGTAATCCTACAGGCAGTCAAGCTCTGATACCAACGCTGTCAGGACCCCGACTCAATGCCACATCGATCTAGCATGTAACACCTCATATCACTTTGCGGCCTCACGCACGGTATTCCCACGGGTGTCGCCTTACCTTTGCCCGGGACCGTTTGCACCTTTTGGCACACGTATATGACAGTGTCGCTAGCATCCATATGATAAGGAGCCCGGGCTGACATGGCTAGTCGTAAACCCAAAGTGGCACAAACTTACAGGGGCAGGCATCCATGACCCAGCATCGAACGTGTCGGTCATCAGCGAGTGAATCCAGGCTGTAGCACCGGGCTAGCAGGACTCCGGTGAACCGGGCTGTAGCAGGCTAACAGGACTCCGGTATTCATCGCGTGACATTTCCCCGAAGGGACAGACACAGGAACGAAGAAGGACACATGCCGGCCAGCCTAAGTGTTCCGGAGCAGTAGCAAGCTACCATGGCTCAGTGGAAACACTAGGAGACATTTCCCGGTAAGAGAGGCTACTAAAGATAAACAACTAGATGGTCAGATCCCACACATACCAGGCATTTCAATAGCATACACACAATATGCTCGATATGTGCAAATACAACATGGCATCACAACATGATGCTACGACTCAAGTAATTTATTCAATAGGCTCCGAGGAGCGAGATATTACAAACATGGGTCTCATGACCCGACATTCAGAGCATACAAATCAAGCACAAGCGGAAGCTATCATGTCTGAGTACAGACATCTATAAATGAAAAAGGCTGAGAAGCCTGACTATCTACGAAATCCTGCCGAGGCACAAGATCGTAGCTGAGGTAACAAGCTAAACGTCGAAGACCACGCGGGAATACTAGTGAGACTGAAGTCTCTCTGCAAAAACATAAAATAGGCAAACGTGAGTACAAATGTACCCAGCAAGACTTACATCAGAACTATCCACATATGCATCATTATCAACAAAGGGGTGGTGGGGTTTAACTGCAGCAAGCCAGCTTTGACTCGGTGGCTATCCTAAACTACGACTGCAATGTAACTCTTTGAGGTGGCGCACACGAGTCCACATATTCACCATATCAATACACCACTATGGATCCGCTCCCGTCTCCCTACGAGAACGCCATCCATAGCACTCACGCTTATCTTGCGCATTTTAAAGTATCCACTTTCACTTGTCTATGAACTGATATAAGCAACCCAGAAGTCCTTTACCGCGGACACGGCTATTCGAATAGATGATGTTAACCCTGCAGGGGTGTACTTCTTCATACATGTTTCCACCACTTAGCGTCTGCACACGACATGTGCTCGGCAGACTTCAAGCGAAAGCCGACGTGGGTGTAGACCACGACCTACCTAAACACTCAAGTCTCTAGTCCAGGTTTATCGCCTATTCGGGTTCCATCCATGAGGAGATCCGGTCGGAGTTTCGCTCACAGCCCCAAACGATGTGAACACGGTTCCCGAGATACCAAACGGGCATCCGGTACACCGTGCCACGTACCTACCGCATCACAGCCCACCCCTACGGTCAGCGCTGTCCACGGCCTCCAGTAAGCTACAAACACCAGAAACTACTTGCAACTCCTGGACAGAGGACTAGGGTGAATAAGAAGTCGAGCGGGGTCATATTTCAGGGCCCAATGTATGGTAGTAACTGAATCATGGATCACAAACACAGAACTCAGTTCCTGAGGACGGCTACAATGAGACAACCCACCATGTACTCCTACATGGCCTCTCACCGCTACCTTTACCAAATCGTGTTCACACACTTAGCTCACACACAGTAGGACATGTTCACACGCCTCTGATTCATCCCCGATGACTCAGACCTGACTCAACTCTAAGCAGTAGCAGGCATGACAAACAAACATGAATGAGTAGGCACAACAGGGCTCAAACAACTCCTACTCATGCTAGTGGGTTTCATCTAATTACTGTGGAATGACAGGTCATGCAGAGGATAAAGGGGTTCAGCTACCGCAGCAAGTAACAGATGAATCGATGTTGTCCTAATGCAGTAAAAGAGAGCAGGAGCGAGAGAGTGGGATTTTATCGGAATGAACAAGGGGGTTTTGCTTGCCTGGCACTTCTGAAGATAACATTGAGTCTTCGTCAGTGTCAACGATCGCATCATCGGTGTCACGTCTATCAAGAGGGGACAATTACCGGCAAATACAGAAAAGACACGATCAATGCAATGCACAATATGATGCATGCTATGACAGGGCAATATGAATGTGTTTTGGGCTAATGCACCTAAAACCAGATTAAATGAAGTTGGTTTGAATCCAAGATTCAAATTCAAACTCCATATGGGGTTATTTAAATGTCATTCACTTCATTTGTCCTAAACAGTAGTGATAAGTTGTTCTAACATGCATGAAAATGGTACAGATGGATTCCTTGAATTTTTCTGATAATTTTTCATATATAATTTATTTAATTTGGAGTTACGGTTAATTTTCTATGATTTTTAGAAGTTTTAGGCATTTTCTGGAATTTCCTGAATATAATTAAATCCAGAAAATACTTTATGACATCAGCAGTGCGTCATGCTTGCATCAGCAAGTCAACAGGGCTGCCCCGGGTCAAACCTGACGTGTGGGGTCCACACGTCAGTGACACAGGGACTAATCCCGCGTTGACCCGGGCTGGTTAGCTTTGACTAAGCCCTGGGGCCCACTTGTCAGCGTCAGTAGGTGGGGGGGTTAGTGACTAATTAACTAAGCCACGTCATCCTGCCGGAGTTCTGGCCGGCGGCGACCATTAGCGCGGCGGCGAGAGTGGTTTTGGCCACTCCGGCGACCAAATGGGCCGCGGAGGGCATCTAGGAGGAGCTGGGGACGAGCCGAAGCTCCTGGTGGAGTCAGTTGCGCTCGGGGCGGCCGGAATCGGTGCCGACGGCGAGCGAGGCGGCGGCCGGAGCTCGGGTGTGCTCGGGTTCGGCATTACACGGCACGGCGAGGTCAGCTGAGGGTCTCTACGGATTACTGGGGTCGTCAGGAGCACTCGAAGGCAACGAGCGCAGGTGGAGGACCCCGGGAGCACGAGGCTCACCGGCCATGGCGGACGGCGGCTTCGG
>NC_057798.1:526168757-526180544 GCF_018294505.1 Triticum aestivum
CTCTGGTGGGCTGCACGGGTGAGGCCAGGTAAGTACTGTCCCTTTTAATTTTTCTGTTCTGTTTTCCTTTTTTTTAATCTGTTTTGCCACTGTTTTGAATTTAAAAATAATTCAAACAATGCCAAAACTCCTCTGAATATTTTATACTGCTAGATGGACTTTTCCAAAAGCTTATAAACTATTTCAGGGGTATTTAAATTATATTCTAATTATATGAATATAATTCAAATTCAAATAGCTAATGAATTAAATCCAAAGTCCCAAAAATAATTCTTTAAAAATGTTCAATATTTTGGTTGGGACCAGAACCCTTACCAAAAATTATCAAACATTTAAGAAGAGCCTTTTGGAGCAATGAATAAGATTTCTAGGGTTTTTGCCCCTCTTTTATTTAGGGTTTTTGAGGCTTCCAATATTTCCTCAGTTCAAATTTCAGAATTTAAACATGATGCACACATGAAGCTAACCTAGAGCAATGCCTGAAGCTAGGGATGTGACATTTGTCTTGTATCTGATTTGCTTTACTTCGAACTCATTCCCTTTCAGGACTTTGGCCCAGAGGGCTGCGAAGAGAGCCAAGGTCCCGGTGATTGTCATCGAGGACGAACCCACCGCGAGAGCAGGGGGTGTGTCGGAGACCACCTTGCCGGACCCGGCAACTATTCCCCAAAGCAGCCCCCAGCGTAAGTATATGGTTTACTTCCCGCGAGAGCAGGGGGTGCTCTTTCTTTGCTGACACCTGACTATTGGTTTGCGTAGGAGCAGAGCAGCCTCACCAGGAGTGCCCGGAAGCCGCTCCCGACATGCCATCCGCTTCGACTACACCGCCATGGGAGGATTCCCCGGCAAGGGAGCGTTCTCCGGCAAGGGAGAATTTTCCGGTAAGGGAGAAGTCTCCGGCAAGGGACAGTTCTCCGGCAAGGGACAGCACCAGCGACCCCCCGGTGGCGGAGACCACGACTGTAGATCCTAGTACAGGTAATCCTCTTGCTTGAAAACTTCCCTTGGGTTCTTCTTCTTCTGATTTTCTTTTTGAATATTTGCTTGACTTTTCTCCCTTTTCCGGTCGTCAGATCCACCTGCCACGGAGCCGATGGAGACCGAGGTTGCCGGCGAGGAGAATGCGCGCGGCAATACCGACGACACCGCTGCCACCAAAGAAGAAGCCGACGCTGATGATCCTGCCGGCGAAGAGGCCGCTAAAGCTGCCGCCGCAGAAGCTGGCGAGGGGTCCGGCGATCGCACTGACGGCCCCGAGGCCGCAGGAGCATCAGGTGCTACCCCGACCGCCGATCCCTCCGTCGCTGCTGTAGCGTCAGGCTCCGAAGAGCCCCAGCCCGGCGCCTATTTGAAGGCCGGCGATGGCGTCTTCATCAAGCTCCCCTGGGCGTCAAGCTCCAGGGCGCCGGTCGAAGGAGAAATCTTGGATGGAGAGGTGCTCGCCTCCGCTGGGCTGACGCTGGTTGATGCGCCGAGCAGTAGCAGCGGCGAGTCTGAGGAGGAGCAGCTGCTACGGAAGCTGTTGTCGCTCTACCGCGCCCGATAGGCCAAGCTGGTATCCCGAGAAGCGCTTGTCGCGAAGGCGGGAGTGGACATCGAGAAGCGCGCGAAGGAGCTCCGGGGCCTCAACCAGGAAGCTCTCCGGTCCCTGGCAGAGGGGCGGGAGCAACTCGCCGAGGAGCAGAAAGCCTTCCTCCTCGAGAAGGCTGAAGTTGAAGAGCAACAGCGGCTTGCTGCCGAGAAGCTGTCTGCGCAGGAAGGCGAGTTGGCGCAGCGGAAGGTCAACCTTGACAGCCACGAGGAGGAGCTTGCCGCGCGCGAGCAAACATTCGGCGAGGCTCTCAAGGAAGCAGAGGATGCTGCCGCAGCTGCCGAGGCCGCCAAGAAGGAGCTGGAGACGAAGGTGGTGCAGCTGGAGGCCGATCTCAAGGCGAGCGGCGAGGAGCTTGTTGCGCTCAAGCGTGAGCGCGAGAAGGACGCCTACACCCTTGGAAAGCTGCAGGGTCGTCTCGCCGAGAGGAGCAAGGAGCTTAGCGCCGCCAAGGACTCCAACGCAGATCTTGAGTTGAAGCTGACTACTTTGACCAAGACGCTGGACAGTGCCAGGGAGCAGGAGGTGGCCTTGAAGGAGAAGATCAAGGCCGACGAGGCGCTGCTGGTGAGTGCTGCTGCCGCCCAGAACACTTTTAGGGAGAATGTGGAGCACTGGACGGAGGGTCTCGTGGATGTTGCCGCAACCATCAATAGGGAGCTAGCGTAGCAGGGGATGGAGGATCTCGGGTATTCCTCCGATGAGCACCTCCAACCCAGCGCCAAGCTCAGCTTGTTCTTTAAAGGCGTGGCGATGGCCCTCCAGCGACTCCGGGAGAAGATCCCAAAGCAGCTAGCCGACGAATCGCGCAAGATCTGCGCGGGAGCTCTTCAAAAGGTGCTGGTGAAGGTGGCCTTCCGCAACCCAGGCCTCAACCTCACCAACGTCCTCAGGACCTTGCCGCCGGATGCTGATCTAGAAGCGCTCAAGACCCTTGTCGCACCCATTGTGGACAAGGTGAGCGGGATCAAGAGGGTTGAGGGCGATCGCGTAGATTAGGCCGCCCATTTTCTCTTTTTCTTGTCGCTGCTGGTCATGTTATGAGAACAATCTGTTAGAGCTGCGACAAGCTATCTTGTAATATGACTCTATTTTGGGTAGCGATTGCTATGTTATTTCCTTTACTTGATTCCTTCCTTTGTATGTTTTGCCCTACGCTTTTAGGGAACTTGTCGGCGCAGGCACCTTAGCCGTGAGCGCTGAGTGCGGGACGTCAGCAGCCTGCCGGCGGCGCCGCTACCGACAAGAAACCTTGTCGCAACTAGCCGCAGCTCACTTAAGTTGTTGAGCGGACTCGAAAAAAAGTAAGGGCGCAACTAGTTACGAGTTGGTTCCTCCGCGCACAGGTTTTCCATACAAAGCACGGTCGTTCAAGGAAGATAACTTAAATTTAAAAAAAAACTGATTGCTCAAACTTTGGCGACTTAGCTTTTCTGTCGTTTGCTTCCCGGTAAGGCGAAACTTTCTTGAACGACGCCTGGTCCACACCATTATCTTCTCCTTTCCCCCTGGCAAACTTGTGGGCGAGGGAACCTTCCCTTTTTTTGAGAAAAAGAAAGAAGAGAAAATAAAGATATGGAGCCTTACGGCTCGTTATTGCTTACCGGGGGTAGGCGCTGCACAAAGTGTCAGATAACAGATGCAAAAAATAGAAAGCATGAAATTGACAGGATGTGCGGAGCACATGAGCTTTATTTATGCACGGGGTCTGCGCCCGGCTTTGTACGAAGGATTACATGCAACATCGGCAAGACTTGTACAAAAGGTGGTTGCCGAAAAAGGTTCCGGCAACCGCGCCCTACGGGTAAAACTTACGAAGATGCTCAATGTTCTAGGAGTTGCTCACCGGAATGCCATCTTCGGTCTCAAGGCGGACAGCACCAGGCCTAGTGATTCATTTCACCCGGTAAGGGCCTTCCCACTTTGGCGTCAACTTGTTGGAATTCTTGGCGGACTGAACGCGCCGAAGAACAAGGTCGCCTTCCTCGAGACTTCTGGCATTAACTTTGCGGCTATGGTAGCGGCGCAAAGCTTGCTGGTATCGAGCAGCTCGTACATCGGCCTGAAGACGGTCCTCCTCAAGGAGCAGCGCGTCATCTTGTCGCAGCTGCTCTTGCTCAAGCTCATCATAAGCGAGCACTCGAGGTGACCCGTATACGAGTTCCATGGGGAGAACTGTCTCTGCTCATAGACTAGAGCAAAAGGTGTCTGACCAGTGGCTCGATTTGGCGTCGCCCTGATCGACCAAAGAACCACCGGCAGCTCCTCAATCCAGTTCTTTCCGCACTTGCGCAGCCTGTCGAAAGTCCTGGTCTTGAGCCCGCGCAGCACTTCAGCATTTGCCCTCTCCGCTTGACCGTTGCTTCTCGGATGAGCAACAGAAGCGAAGCAGACCTTGGCGCCAAGATGTTGGACGTACTGCATGAAGGTGCGGCTCGTGAATTGTGTGCCGTTGTCGGTGATGATCCTGTTAGGGATCCCGAAGCGGCAAACAATCGACCTGAAGAACTTGACTGCTGACTGTGCTGTCACCTTCCTCACTGCTTCCACTTTCAGCCACTTTGTGAACTTGTCGATTGCGACGTACAAGTACTCAAAGCCCCCGACAGCTCGGGGAAAGGGGCCGAGGATGTCGAGCCCCCAGACCGAAAATGGCCAGGATAAAGGGATCGTCTGGAGAGCTTGAGCTGGCTGGTGTATCTGCTTGGAATGGAGCTGGCATGCTTCACACTTGGTTACTTGTGCAGTTGCATCCTGGAGGGCTGTCGGCCAAAAGAAACCTTGCCGGAATGCCTTGCCGGCAAGTGCTCTTGCGCCAATGTGGTGACCACATATGCCTCCATGTATCTCTGCCAACAACTTTTGTCCGCCTTCCCGGTGAATACACTTCAATTTCACACCATTGAGTCTTCTTCTGTACAGTGTGTTGTCGACAAACTGGTACATACTTGACTGCCGGGCTACTCTTTCCGCTTCTTCTTGCTCTTCGGGAAGTTCTCCTGTCTGAAGGAAGCGGACAATCTGCTGTGCCCATGCTGGAGCTTGCGGCTCGACAACAAGGACTAAAGGCACATCTGCTGCTACGGGAACATCCGCTTCTACAGCGAGAACCTGCGGCTCAGCCGGAGCTTGACGTTCCCCGGCAAGCTTGCCGGAGCAAAACTTGTCGGGAGCGTCTGCTTCAATGGAACAAACCCTAGGGCTTGCCGGAGCAGACTGCTCCTCAGCACCCTTGGTGTTGATCTTGGGGACCTTCTTGGCGGCGGCTTCGGGGAGCTCTGCCAGAAAATAGTCACCAGAAATCAACTTCCTCTTCTTGCTCTGTCCAGTTGATGGCGTTATAGACGGTTGAGTCAGTTTGAGCACAAAGATCCCTGGTTCCACAGGTAACTTAAGTGCGGCACACTTCGACAGGCCATCAGCAATGTCGTTCTGAGCTCTTGGAACATGCTCCATTTGTAGGCCGTCAAAGTGCTCTTCTAGCTTTCTCACTTCATCAACGTAAGCTTCCATCAACGGACTCTGATAATTCTTGTTCACTTGGCGGACGACAAGCTGCGAGTCACCCCTGACGATGAGCTTCTTGATCCCAAGGTCTGCCGCGATCCTGAGACCGGCAAGCAAACCTTCATACTCTGCGGTATTGTTTGTTGCTTGCTCCCTGGGAAAGTGCATCTGGACTACATACTTGAGGTGCTCTCCGGCGGGTGCAACAAGTAGCACGCCCGCACCGGCGCCTTGCAGCGAGAAGGCACCATCAAAGTACATCAGCCACTCTTTGCTTGCTTCCTTGACGGGGATGCTCGTTTCTGGAATTTCTTCATCTTGTGTTGGTGTCCACTCTGCTATGAATTCTTCCAATGCTCTGCTCTGCATAGTCGAAGTGCTCTCAAACTTGAGGCCAAAGCTTGACAGTTCCAGTGCCCACTCGACAATCCTACCTGTTGCTTCTGGATTCTACAGTATCCTCTTCAGCGGAAAACGAGTGACGACTGTGATCTCATGTGCTTGGAAATAATGGCGGAGCTTTCTCGAGGCCATGAGAAGGCCTAAAAGCAATTTCTGCACACCAGAGTACCTCGACCTAGCCCCCTGCAGAAGGGAACTGACAAAGTAAACTGGGCGCTGCACCATTCTCTTCTGCATCTCCTCACGCGCCTGCGCAGATCCATCTTTGTCGGGACCAGAGCTTGTCGGTGAAGTCCCCTGCTTGTCGCTGGATGCATCTGCCGTGGTTGCTGGCTCATCATCCGCCTCCCTCTCCGCCACTGACGCAGCACTAACCACTTGATTGGTTGCCGCTATATATAGCAGCAACTTCTCTTGTGGCTTAGGTGCGACAAGTGTTGGAGTGGAGGACAGGTATCTCTTTAAGTCCTGCAGCGTAGCTTCCGCCTCCGGAGTCCATTTCATTGGACCTGCCTTTTTCAATATTTTGAAAAACGGCAGGGCGCGCTCAGTAGACCTAGAGATAAACCTGCTGAGAGCAGCCATGCAACCGGCAAGTCTTCGTACATCCTTGACGCGCTTTGGTGCTTCAATCTTCTCAATGGCCTTGATCTTGTCGGGATTGGCTTCGATTCCCCGCTGAGACACGAAGAACCCGAGAAGCTTGCCGGAGGGGACTCCAAACACACACTTCTCGGGGTTAAGCTTGAGGTTGATCTTGCGTAGATTTGCAAAGGTTTTGTCTAAATCTTGAATCAGAGTTGCCTTGTCCTTGATCTTGACCACTATGTCATCCATGTAGGCTTCCACATTGCTGTGTATTTGTGGCTCAAAAGCGTCATGGACTACCCTTGCAAATGTTGAACCATCATTCTTTAAACCGAAAGGCATCCGTATGAAACAGTATGTGCCACATGGGGTGATGAATGAGGTCTTCTCCTCATCCTTTTCTGCCATGAAGATCTGATGGTATCCTGAGTATGCATCAAGAAATGAAAGCAAGTCAGATCCGGCTGTGGAGTCAACAATCTGGTCAATGCGCGGCAAGGGAAATGGGTCTTTGGGACAAGCTTTATTGACATCGGTAAACTCGATACAAAGCCTCCATTTCCCGTTTGCCTTGCGCACGACTACAGGATTGGCCAACCATGTAGGATGGAGCACTCCTCTGACAAGGCCTGCTGCTTCCAATTTCTTGATTTCTTCTGCGATGAATTCTTGGCGCTCACTGCCTGTTTCCTGACTTTCTGCTTGACGGACCGTGCATGAGGACAGACGGCAAGATGGTGCTCGATTACTTTCCTGGGAACACCGGGGATGTCAGACGGTTGCCACGCAAACACGTCGACGTTTGCCCGCAGGAAAGCAACGAGCGCGCTTTCCTATTTAGGGTCGAGAGTGGCACTGATGGTGAAGGTACCACCAGTGCCATCCTCCTTGGCGGACACCTTCTTGGTCTCTGGTGGAGCTGCCATTGTCTTCTTACACTTGCCGGTGGAGCTCGATGGTGCGTCCTCGACGGTAGCGCAGCACTCCGAAGAGGTGCGCTTGCCGGAGTGGGCATCAGAACTCTTGCCGAACTTGGTCTTCTTCTTCCCCCCGGGAGCTTCAACGGCAAGTGACTTGCGATCTGTTGCGGCTGCTGCTTCCCGGTAGATTTTGTCGGCGCAGATAAGAGCATCCTTCTTGTCGCCAGGGACAGAGATGACACTTATCGGGCCTGGCATCTTCAGCATGTTGTATGCATAGTGAGAGGCTGCCATGAATTTGGCGAGTGCTGGACGGCCGAGTATCCCATTGTAAGGCAATGGAAAGTCAGCGACGTCAAAAGTGACCCTCTCAGTCCTGAAGTTCAACTCGCTGCCAAATGTCACCGGCAACGTGATCTTTCCCTTCGGCTTGCTCCTTCCCGGATTGATTCCTTGGAATGTGCCGGTCTCTTCGAGCTCGCTGTCAGGGATCTGGAGTTTCTAGAGTACCGCGGAGGAGATCAGGTTCAAGCCGGCCCCGCCATTAACTAGCATCTTAGTGACCTTGAGGTTGCGGATAGTTGGTGAAACCAACATCGGCAAGCACCCGACCGCAGTTATGCGATCCGGGTGATCCTCAATATCAAAGACGATAGGCGTGATGGACCATTTCAGAGGCTTGCGTGACTCGACGGGTGGTTCTGCCGCATTGACTTCCCGCACCCACTGCTTGAGCTGGCGGTGTGAAGTATGCAGAGAAGCACTGCCGTCAATGCACAGGACCTCTGTGGCTTTCTAGAACTCCTGCTCATCGGTCTCGTCATCATCCATATCTTCATCGTTGTCGTCATCTTCATCCTTGTCGCGGCCGCGGGGAGGTCTGTCTCCTTGCCGCTGCTTGGCCTTGCCGCGGTGTCCTCCTCGGCCAGGGCGTTTCTTGCCGGCTCCTCCAGCACCTTCCTGGGCCTTCTCCTTGTCGCGTCACTCGTATTCAGCCTTTTGCTGCTCGACAAGCTGCTCGACCTTCTTGCAGCTCTGGAGGTCATGGCCCTTGGTGCGGTGGATCTTGCAGTACTGCTTGTTGGTGCCATCCTTCTTGTCGGCGACTGCCACAGCCTGGTAGTTGGTGCCTGCGGCGATCTCCTCACCGGAGCTACCAGCTTTGGCTTTCTTGGCGCCACCTCCGTTGCCGGACTGCTCAATGACTAGCACATCTTTGCCTTTCTTCTTCCTGTTGTTCCGCCGCCGGTTTTTCTTTGCCAGGGCAGCATCCTCACTATCAGATCCTCCTGCTTCTGTATTCTCTCCGGGGAGTTTCCTCCCTTCCTCAGCACGTGCACACTTGTCGGCCAGGGCATATAGCTCACTGGCATATCTGATCTTGCACATCGCCATCTCCTCCCGCATCCTGCGGTTTCGCACGTTCTGATGGAACGCGCTGATCACCGCGGCAGGGTGGACATCTGGGATGTTGTGCTGTACGCGGCTTAATCTCTGAATGTACTTGCGCAGGGGCTCTCCTTCCTTCTGGGCGAGCAGATGAAGGTCGCTCTCTTGGCCATGAGGCTTGTGTCCGCCTGTAAAGGCGCCAACAAACTGATGGCATAGGTCTGCCCAGGAGGATATGGAGTTGTCCGGCAAGTGCATGAGCCAGGACCTGACATTGGGCTTGAGCACCAGCGGGAAGTAGTTGGCAAGGATCTTGTCATCCCGCCCCCCGACAGCTTGCACCGCGATGGTGTAGATGCTGAGGAACTCCGACGGATGCGACTTGCCGTCGTACTTCTCTGGTACATCTGGCTTGAAATTTTTCGTGCTGGGCCACTGGACTTGCCGCAGCTCACGAGTGAATGCAGGGCAACCTACCGCGTACGGCAAGTCGCCTGGTTCCCCTGGCGCATGCATGTCGACAGAGGGCCCAGCGCGCTGGTCCGATTGACGCTGCGCTTCTCTTTGGCGCTTGATGCGAGTACGAGCGTCTTCTTGCTGTCGTTCGTGAAGAACTTGGCGCTGATCGCGATGAGCTCGTGGATCTGATGATGCGGTGGAGTCGCTGTCGAGGTGGATCCGGCAAGTGCATGGTGGTTGCACCCCCACCGGTTTCGTCGCCATCGGCTCGTTCCTGGCAGTCCTGCCGCGGCTGCGATGCACCCGACTGTCGTGGAGTGTCGCCGTTGGCGAAGCCGATGAGACTCTGAATGGTGGCCCTCCATTCGTCGATCTTGTCTGCCGTTGGAGGGTAATCCAGGAGTAGTTGAGCTCGCGCCAAAGCTTCTGCTGGAGTGGTGGGCGGCAGTGGCGAACGGTGCGAGGAGCGGGATATGCTCGGACTTCTAACTGTGCTGGAAGGAGCAGTATCCCGTCCAGGCGACCGTG
This sequence comes from Triticum aestivum, assembly GCF_018294505.1. NCBI lineage: Eukaryota > Viridiplantae > Streptophyta > Magnoliopsida > Poales > Poaceae > Triticum > Triticum aestivum. The sequence goes on from NC_057798.1 coordinate 526,178,142, forward strand.
TCTCGCTCGTGCTAGCATGTTGGCGTGCATGCTGGTCTTGAGCACCCCGAGATCCACCAGCTCGATCTTGGTCCAACGAACGTATGGCACCGAGAGTACCATGATGCTGTCGGTCCTGCGCCTCCTGAGATGGGCGCGGGGCATGTACAGACGCCGAGGTCTGCGCAGCCTTGTCCTTGGACCTGGCAGCACCGTGAGCTCCCTCATCGACGCCCGTTCTTCTGCCGGTGTCTACCCCACCACCCGTTTGCTTCGGTGGTGGTGGGATCGACGTGGACGGAACAGCTGCCACCGAAGCCTTCTTCTTCGGTGGCATGTCGATGAAGAAGATGAAGATCTAGCTCGTGTGAACGCCGGATCAGGTTCACACAACCTCGACGCCCCCCTACCTGGCGCGCCAAAGATGTCGGGGAAACTGATCCACGAACACCTATGGGACCGACGGACCGAGCCCCTTTCGGTTCGGCGGGGGGCGGAGATTGCACGAAGAGCGGATCGAGGCGAAGCACACGAGCAGTTTACCCAGCTTCGGAGCTCTCCGGAGAGATAATACTCCTACTGCTGCATGTTTGAGTGTATTGAGTTCTTGCTCGGGAGCGCTGAGTGCTACAGTACACCCTAGCTGCTAACGAGACCGAGCATGAGTGTTTTTCTGCCTTCGAACCCCCCCTACGTTGTGCATGGGCCTCCTTTTATATGCTAAAGGGGTCACCTACAGGTGGCAACGTAGACAAGGGTAAAAATGGAAAAGGAATTGCGGTTGGTACAACTACCTGTACAGTGTATCATACCTAACCCTGACGGCAGGGGACAAAGGCATTAAATGCCCGTCTGCGTCGCCCAAATAGTGCAAAAAGGGACCGTCAGAGACGCCACCGCTTGCCATGATGGCAATCTTGTCAGCGTCGCTTGCCACCGCGCACCGCTGGCTGCACAGCCTCTTGCCACGCACGCCTGGAAAGGCCCCAGGGCGACACGTTGGTGGATGTGCTGCAGCGCGGGTACAGAGTGGTAGCTTGCCGCGGCAAGCGCCTTGCCGCGGTCGTTGTCTTGTCGTGTCCGGAAGCTTGTCGCTCACCGGGCCTCGCCGGGACGCGTGGCGCGTCGCGGCAAGTTCCTTGAGATGCCTTGGTTGGCCTTCCCGGCAAGCTCCTCTTGCCGGGGCCTTGTCTCCTTGGCTTGAATACTTTGTTCTTGAATGGCTCCAAAGGAACCACGGAGGACCTTGGCGGTCACCCGGCAAGCCTTGCCACGGGGTGCTGCGACTGCCCATGCACAAGTTCGGGATACTAGGGTACCCCTACTCTAGTACACCGACACAGAGACAAGTCATTGTTTGTCGACCCCAACTTAACTGCTTCATCTTAGAAGTATATTACTTTCGACGGCAACAACGAAAGGAAGGTAATTGGGTTAGGTAAAATTGCTATATCCAAAGACAAGAACATTGATGATGTCTTACTTGTTCAGTCTCTTGGATTCAATCCCATGTTAGTTGGCAAGCTTTGTGATCTAGGCTTGCCAGTCCTATTTTCTATCACTAAATGCATTGTCTTTATGGCCATTGACAATTCCTTCGTCTTTGAGGGACATAGAAAAGGTGATATATATATATATTGTGGATTTCTCTAAGGGTCCCTTAGTACAAAGTTGCTTGCTTGCAAAAGCAACCAAAGGTTGCTATGGCACCGAAGAGTTGGCCATGCAGGTATGAGAAATCTACAGACTCTTGTGAACAAGAATCATCTCCGTGGCATTCCTGATGTGAAATTTGACAAAGATCATCTCTGTGCTGCTTGCGAGTCCAAAAAATTGGCCAATAACATCATTCTTCCAAGACTATCATGACCATGACAATGTTGGGAAACATAGTAGAAAAAAAAATTCACGCCTACGATCACCCAAGATCAATATGAAGATGCATAACGGGTTGGGATCACGATCATTACCGTCACCGAGTTGCAGCGGAAGAAGAATGTGTCGGTGTAGATCATACTTGGAGTCCCTCGAACCGTCGATGAATGATCCCTCATCCGCCCACAAACATTCCCTCAAATCGAAGACCGAAAGCACGACCTCTCTACTTGGTTGCAAGCGTGCAACCTTCACGATCTGGCAGTGCTTCACCATCGAGAGATAATCGTCACCGGAGAATTAGAGGGAGGAGATTAGAACCACACATGGCTTCTAATTATGAGGACAAGAGGATTAGTCTAGCTCTAATTAGTCAACAATGACCAACTAGAACTAGAACTAGAAGAACTAGAGGAGGCTCCAAAACTTGTATGAACAATAGAGCAAAAAACCCTACTATATATAGGTTGGAGGAGGAGGAGAGGGCAGCCACCAAGGTGGGAAAGTCCCCCTTGGGGTGCCGGCCATGGGAGAGGGAGTTGGAATCCC